>NC_056750.1:465256134-465436134 GCF_019279795.1 Protopterus annectens
GGCACCCCTTTTGACGACTCATCTTTGTTCGGGCCAAAAGTGAAAGAGACTCTTACCAGGTGTGAACAAGATGGCAAAACTGTATCTGCCATGGGAGTACATTTCTCCATCCCAACCAGACCTTATCCCAAAGGTAAGAAGGGCAGAAAAATGTGGTTCCGGAAATCCAAAGGAGCTTCGCTGGATGCACTTGGTGAATTTTCCCCCAGGGGCAGAGGGGGAAATACCAATGGAAGACATTGCCCTCACAGTAGAGCGGGTCCACAGAATCAGGGTGACAGAGATACATTCTCTGGTAGGCCCTTCCAGCGCTCCTGAAAGGAGGCCTGCCTGTCCACCTCTGGAGAAATTCGGGGGGGGGATTATCACTGTACCCAAAAGCCTGGCTGGACATCACTCGAGACAAATCGGTATGGTCTATCATTTCTGTTGGATAAAACATTCCTTTTGCTTTTCCACCCCTTCCACCACGATCCTTCCAAGACATACCACCCAGTCAAAGGGATCAAGCAACCCCAGAAATTCAATGGTTTCTAGAAAAAGGAGTCATCCAAAAATTTCCTGCAGACCAAATCGGATCTGGAATTTACTCAAGGTTCTTTTTAGTTCCAAAAAAGGCAGGGGACTGGAGACCAATTTTGGATCTCAGCAGACTGAACAAGTCGGTAAAGAAAACAATGTTCCGGATGGTGACACTGCAGTCTATACTCCCCTTTCTGGGGCAAGACAATTGGATGTGCGCCATAGATCTTCAGGATGCATACTACCATATAAAAATGGACAGGTGATCCAGGAGATACCTACGCTTCTGATTGGGAGCCAGTAATTACCAATTCAGAGCTCTGCCCTTTGGTCTCACTACAATCCCCAGAGTGTTTACCAAATGCATGGCATTAGTTACTGCTCACCTGAGGCGTCTAGGATTCCGGGTGTTTCCATACTTAGATAACTGGCTCCTGACCACCACTACCAAGCATCTACAAG
Source organism: Protopterus annectens (assembly GCF_019279795.1). Lineage (NCBI taxonomy): Eukaryota > Metazoa > Chordata > Ceratodontiformes > Protopteridae > Protopterus > Protopterus annectens. Next base: position 465,257,119 of record NC_056750.1, read on the forward strand.
CCAGGGCAAGAGACACCACCATTCATCTCTGCTCAGAGCTAGGCATTACCATAAATTTCCAAAAATCTGCCTTGTTGCCTTCACAGCATATTACCTTTATAGGGGCAGACTTAAACACAAAAGACATGGTTTCAAAACTGCGTCATAAAATAATTCAAACGTTACATCATCAGGTGTCAATATTGCTCATGAAGAAAAAAGTGCAGTCAAAATTTGTCCTCAAGGTTCTGGGTTAAATGGCAGCTGCAATAGCATTAGTCCCATGGGTGCATCTACACATGAGAATATTACAGTGGCTACTCTTTGCTCAGTGGTCCATGCAGGAATTACCTATGTCACACAAGATTCTCATTACGAACACCTGCAAGAGGGACCTATGATGATGGCTTCAGTCCACGCAGGTAACGATAAGCAGACCATTTATCCCCCCCCCCAAAAAAAAGTAGCTACAGTAACCATGGATGCTTTCCATATGAGGGGGGGCATTATCTGGTGCAGACTGTCCAAGGGACTTGTCAAGAACATGAGTACCAAGTTGCAAGCTTTCCAGAGCATCCAAAAGGTACGATTGCAATACAAACGGACAATATGTCAGTGGTGTGGTACATCAGCAAACAAGGTGGAACCAGATCCTACCCCCTGTGTCGAGACCCTCAAAGAGTATGGCAATAGGCAATTTCTTCTCAATGTTTTCTGACTGCAACACACATCCCAGGGAAATCCAACGTGAGAGCAGACAGATTAAGCAGGGTAATTCTTATGCCTCACGAGTGGTCCCTGAAACAGGAAATTGCGAACCAAATTTTTTGCAAATGGGGCCAGACTTGCTGCGACCTTTTTGCCACATCCATCAGCTCTAAATGCAGCAGCTACTTTGCCCTAATTCTCCCTCCAGGGGAGTCACCAAGGGATGCACTTGTTCACAATTGGCCCCCGGAACTTGTTTACACTTTTCCTCTGTTTCCACTAATAACCAAAGTCCTCAAGAAAGCCAGATTGTTGAGTCACAGGCTAATTCTCATTGCTCCTTACTGGCCTCATCAGATATGGTTCCCCTTTCTATGGCCCCATCTTCAGGAGGAGCCTTGGATCCTGGACCCAGTGCCAGATCTTCTGACTCATCAGTCAGGAATGCTGCACCCATCTCTTCAAAGCCTCAAGCTGACAGGTTGTTTACTCCATTTCCCATCTTAGCCAGGCTTCCAGAACTATCCCCGGCAGTGCAACACATTCTGGTTTTGTCGCACAAGAATACAACTAGGAAACTTTATGCAGCAAATGAAAGAGATTTTCTTGTTGGGCTGACAAAAACCATATAGACCCCTTTACAGCCCCTATATCTGCAATCCTGGATTTTTTAACAGAAACCTTTAATAGGGGTGCAGCAGCAGCCACAGCATGTGTACAACTAGCTGCCATATCAAACTACCACGTAGGAGACATGGGATCCAATATAATGTCCCACAGATTGTGCAAAGCCTTTCTGAGGGGTACATTCCTTTTAAGACCTCCCATAAAAGAACCACCACCTCCTTGGGACCTCAGTTTCATGTTATCTTCTTTAATTCTCCCTCCATTCAAACCAGCCTACTCTTGCCCACTAAAGTTCTTATCATGGAAGGCAATCTTTTTAACAGCCATTACTTCCGCTAGAAGGGTTTCAGAACTGCAAGCTCTGTCTATCCGTCCTCCCTATTTGATTTTCCACAAAGACAGAGTCTCTCTCAGGTCAAATCCTTCTTTTCTGCCAAAAATATATTCTGAGGCCAATTTAAATCAGTCTGTTGAGCTACCCGTATTTTTCCCCAATCATGACAACAAGGCAGAATACAAGCTGCACCAATTGGATGTCCATAGGTAGTTACGTTTTTACTTATATAGGACAAAGGAATTTAGAAAATCTGACCAACTGTTTGTTCATTGTCAGAAAGCAGAAAAGGGACTTCAGTTTCAAAAGCCACCTTATCAAAATGGCTTACAGACACCATTACTTATGTCTATAACTCTCAACATAAACAGCTGCTAGAAAAAAATTAGAAGTCATTCAACTAGAGCTATGTCAACTTCCACTGCCTTTCAAGCTAGACTCCCTTTGGATTCAGTTTGTGCTGCAGCTACATGGGTTAACCCTGATACTTTTATCACTCATTGCAAAGTAGATGTGACCTCCCAGAACAGGGAATCCTTTGGTTCCACTGTTCTGAAGAGTTTATTCCCTTGAGCCACCCGAGAAAGAAGGTGCTGGGGACGCTTTCCCAACCATCAAGAATGAAGGTGAGATAGGACAACATAACGTAAAGAATTTATGTACTCACCATAACGTTCCACGTTTGTTGTCCATAATCTCACCTTTATTCTTGCATCCCACCCTCCTTCCCCCTCCCTGGAGAATTGAGAGGAATTTCTGAAATTGGATGTAAGGTTTTCCTGATTCCTTTCATGCCTTAGGAATTATGGGCAGAGGATCTTTTGTAGTTATTATACTGGGTTGCATAGTCTAGTGATTAGATGTTAAGTTGTCAATCTCGCCTTCATTCTTGCTGGATGGGTTTGGAGCCGAACCTTGGCTCCGACTCGGCCTATACTAAAGCTCGAGAGCTAATTTTACCGGCTCGAGGCAACCCTATATCCCATGATGCTAGGCGGTAACTACCCAGATCTCATTTGCTGCTTTCGCTAGCGAGGTGCTCTTTTTACCGGCTCACAGGTCAGTGATAAAACTTAAGAAAAATTCTAGTTTTTCTACTTAGTTTTCCCATTATTTTTGTCTAAAAAGGCTAGTTTTACTGTTATTACTAATTTCCCCCGTTAGTTCCTATTTTTTATCCCTTATCCCAGTTATACTCCCCTCCCTAGGTTAGGCCTTAGGCCCTTCCGTTTTTCTTCTCAAGTCCCCTCACAGGGATTCTTAGCTCTGTGTGTGTACCTTTAGTATCCCTGTCTGTTTGAGTGTGTGTGTGTGTGTGTGTGTGTGTGTGTGTGTGTGTGTGTGTGTGTGTGTGTGTGTGTGTGTGTGTGTGTGTATTCTAACTTTAGAATCTTGTTTTTCTTTTCGACAGCAATATGTCAAAAGATACAAAGGTCTCAGGCTTCAAGAAGTGTGACTCATGCTGTCAGAAGATGTCATTGACAGACGTTCACACTTCTTGTGTTTATTGCCTGGGACCCCTGCACCTGCAGGACTCTTGTTCTGTGTGTCATGCATTCAGCCCAAGAGTCCTGCAGGAGCGCAGGAATAAGTTGATCTTGAGGGGCTTGTTAAAGCCCGAAGGTTCCCCGGCTAAGTCCTTGCCGGGGAAGCCTTCGAAGCCATCCAAACCGTCAGCTCCGTGCTCTAAGCCTTCGGCTGGTGGCTCACCTTCTGCGACACAGTCGGCTCCGGCTGGAGCCAATACGTCTGTATCGCAGCTTCCTGCATCGGCTCCGGGTGGAGCCGATGCCTCCAAGACTCAATCTTCACAGTCGGCTCCGGCTGGAGCCGATGTGTCTACGGCTCCATCGGCTCCACCAATCTCGATGCCCTCCACATGTAAGAGGTCCAGATCTCCATCTCTGGAATCTATCCATTCAGCTCCGAGATCACCTTTACTCTCGGTGTGGAGCCATCGGAGCCATTCCTCTTGGTCTTCCAGGCTTTCCGACCATGACCTTGAGAGGGTGGTTAGCAGACTGTTAAAGTCTCAGGCACTTGCCCAAATGCTTCATAGCCCATCTCATCAGACAGCGGCTACATCCATACAACCTACTATTCCTCCTTCGACTCTGCCCCAGTGTTCGAAGCCGGAGCTCCTTGGAGCCGCGACCGTTGTGACGTCGGAGCTGATACCTCCCCCTTCGGCTCCTTTTTCTGCTCCGATCTCGTCCATGGCACCTTCCTTGGAGGGATCCGGGCGCTTGGACTCTCTTGCTGGCTCCGAGGGGGCGAGTGGCATCGGACCCTTGTCCGACCCCTTTCTCCCTCTCGGAGCATCGGCGCTGGTGAGTTCGACCCCGACATCGGCTTCGTAGCCATCACTGTCGGTGCCGGCTGGGGTTCCTAGTTCTTCGGCGCGGGAGCCCTCTGGCCTGCCTGATAGGGGCGCCTTCAAGGTCATGAGGAGCGTACTGGCCCCAGTGCCTGCTCTACGGTCAGCTCCATCAGCTCCTCCCACTGTAGTGCCTGCTGAGGTCTCTTCCCACTATCTCGCCCCCAGCCGTAGAGATCCAATGCCTCAGGTTTCCCCACTGGGAATATCCTCCTCTTCCGAGGTTTCTCCTGGTCCGTCAGGTGAACCCCCGTGTAAGAGGACATGTAAGAGGAAGCATGTGGACTCCCCTGAGTCCATCACATCTGATACCGACTTGGATGAGTCGGAAGGATCCCCAAGGTCCCCCTCTGTCTCCTTTTCTGACATCCTTGAAATCCTTAAAGAGAGGGGGAACTGGTCTTCCCTTAATCCTTCCGAGGACGAGTCGGTTTACCTGGAGGCTTTTGGTTCTCGACCCTCCACCTCCTGGGTGCCTCTGCCCTTCGACCCCCTTATGGAAGTGGTGGCGCGGAAGGTGTGGACGGCCCCTAATTCGATGGAACCCGCCCCACGGAGGCCTTCCAAATTTATAACAGCCCCTTCGGATAAACAATTTTTATCTAAAGGTGTCCCAGTTGATGCCATGGTGGTGGCGGCAGCCACCAAGAAGGGACTGGCTGATCCTTCAGTACCTATCCATCCACCTAACAAGGATTCTAGGACAATGGATAAGTACGGCAAGTGGATGTTCTCGTCAGCGACCTTTGCCATGCGGTCGCAGAATTACTTATGCCACTTCACCCGTCTTCAAAGAGACATTCTCAAAGAACTGGATGAGGTTCTACAGAATCCATCAGCTGCTGGGTCTCAAGACAAAATTAACTCACAGCTAGGAACCCTGAATTCCATTTTCAACTCCTCCAAGCGGCTTATTTCCTATGCAGTCGATGGAGCGAGTAGGGCCGCAGGCACAGGTGTGGCTTTAAGGCGTCATGCCTGGATGTCGAAAAAAACGAGAAGGAAGTAACGCCAATAAAGAGAATTGCAGCTGCCCAAGAACCTCCACACTCACAATATTTCTTATTTGCAAGATAAACACCACCAAAGCGTACCGGATAATCCTTTATTGACCTAGGTTTCGTTCATCCACGAACTTCATCAGAATACAATCAAACATTCATTCATTGCATATTTATATCATTCTACTCATTCTTAATTGATTAATTATCTCAAATTCCCTCCTTTTTTACATGACTTATTTAAAGGGGTAATGCTACTTATTATTAAAAGAACTTTCATTACATCATACTTTTGCATTTTTTACCTTCTCAATCTTATATATACATATTAAAATATAAAATAAGAATAACATATATAATCTCTTAAAATTTATAATATCAAAAAACTGTTTGTGTGTGTGTATATGTGTATGTTAAAGGGTAAATATATGTAATGGTTTATAATTACATCCACATGCCCTCATTTTTGTATCCCAACTCCGCATTCATGTACAGTTTAATTTAATCAATTCAAACATTATAAAGTAAACTTACATAATTAAATCCAATACACTATATGTACTATGATGTGCATATTATAAGTTGTTTATTCTGTCAATTTATATGAGTGTCAAATGTCCATTGCTTATTAGCTTTGCAATATTTGTAACTTATGCATACTTAACATCTTTTTTATATATATATATGCATATTCATAAATCATTAATGCCACCCTGATCACTAATGTCCATTATTTCTGTACCAGCAACAATGGATACCCATAATGCATTAGTGTCGACAAACCTCTTATTCATCCATAAGACATATCCTAAATGCAAACATTACAGTATGTTCATAACTTTATACTCCATTTATATTGTTTATTCTTAATACAGGCAAGATTGTTAAATACTCATTTAATCCTGGACTAGCATATGAATTTAATCCTATTTGCCATTTTAGCTCTTCCATATCTAAATGATACTTTGTAATTCTTCCTTGTGGGTCATGTTGTATTTGATTGATAACACAAAATTTAAATGAATGATTATTATTTTCTATAATGTGTCTTGCTAAAGCGTTAGTAGTTTTTTGATGGTGTATATCTAGTAAATGTTCTTTAATTCGATCCCTAAAGTGCCTATTAGTTTTTCCTACATAAAACGCTTTACATTGTTGACATAAAGCCAAATAGACAACATTTTTAGTGTAACAATTATAGTGTCCATTGATATTAATTTTGCTGTCATTCACAAACAGTACATTGTTTGTCTGATGTATATGTCTACATATGGTACATCTCCCACATTTATAATTCCCTTTGTGTCTATTCATATTCATATCTGTAATGTTATTATGTTCCAACAACTTTTTAAATGATGGATTCTTTTTATATACAAATTTTAATGGTCCATGAAAAAATTCTTTCCATATGTTGTTATTTATTATTAATTCCCAATTTTTTCTAATAATAAATTCTATATGTTTATAAGAATCATTATAAGTAGTAATGAAAAAAGGAGTGTTGTTATGCTTCTTATTATAATCATTATTAGATGTATCATTATTTATTAATAAATTATTACTGCCAGATACCAAAATAGATGTATATATACCTTTGTGTCTTTTTTCCTTCACTTCATGACATATTTGTTCACAAAAACTTTCCGGATATCCTCTATTTATGAACAATTCAATGATGTATTGTAGTTCACGATGAAAATCTTTTTCATCACTGACCATCCTGGCAGCCCTGACCATCTGTCCCTTAACAATAGCCTTTTTCTGATGGTCAGGGTGCCAGCTGTCAAAATGTAAATAGGCATTTGAAAATGTAGCCTTTCTGTGAATCTTCGTTTTCAAATTTTTTGTTTTTTCATCATATATGATGTTTATATCCAGATATGTTATATTATTCTTACTATGTTGATGAGTAAATTTCAAAAATCTTACCGTTGTGTTAATATATTCCAGAAAGGATTTTAAAGTATTTTCATCATGATTCCAAATAATAAAAACATCATCAATGTATCTAGTATACATCTGTATATGTTGGTGATATACTGACTGAAACAAATAGTTGTTTTCCCAGTAACTCATGATTAAGTTGGCATACATCTATTCCGCTTGTTTGTTGATAATAGCTGCCTTCAAAAAATAAATAATTATTTTTGAGGACCATTTCCATCAAATTAATTAGTGTATTAATTTTCTCTTGTTCGTATAATTTTGTTTCAAACAATTGCTCTTCTAGCCATATTAAACCTATATCGTTTGGGATGCATGTGTAGAGATTGCAGACATCAATTGTGACAAATATACATTCTTTTTCTATTTTGATTTTATTTAATCTATCCAAAAAATCCCATGAATCTTTTGTAATATATTTAAATTTTGTCATGCTTTCTTTGAAATGGTAATCCAAATAATGACTGATGTAACAAGTTTTACTTCTTTTTCCATCTACTATAGGTCGAAATTGTAGATTGTTTAGGCCTTTGTGTATCTTTGGTATACCAAAGATACCACTAATTATTGGGTGTGCATTTTGAAAATAGTCATGTTCTTTTTCTGATATTTCTCCCTGATATAACATATCATCCATTGTTGTATCTATTCTCTTAAAGGCTATATTAACCTGATTTTTGCTTACTTCTTCATAGGTGTCACCCAATAACATGTTGGTCATATAATTGCTGTAGTCATTGCTATCAAGTATGACCATACCATTACCTTTATCAGGCCTCATAATTCTTATCTTAGTGTTTTTACTTATTTCATTCAACAAAAGTTGTTCTTCTCGTGTCATATTAGAATGCATTTGATTTCTATATGTTTTATGAAATCTTCTCATTTCATGTTCACTAATTTTTTCAAACATATTTATATCTTGATTCATGGGTGGATTAAAGGTACTAGGTTTAGTAAAGGTCTTATTTTGTTCATTGAAAATTTCCGTTTCATTTTGAAAAAATATTTTTAAATTTAATTTTCTTGTGAATAATTTTAAATCAATAATAGATTCCACTATATTTCCTTTTTTACAAGGGACAAAACTAAATCCCTTAGCAAGTAATTCAACATGCTCCCTTTTTATATTGAAGCTAGAATAATTAAAGACCCTAAAGTCTTTGTTGTTGTTAGTCACTATCACAGGATTATGCAAACTTGCCCGTACATTACTATCAAATTCAATAATCACATTACTTTCATTACCATCATGTTGTACATCCTTATTGCTTAAAATATATATATCTGGGTTACTGTCTATAAAAAAATTCACTTCATAGTTATTATTTTCCTGATAGTTTGCTTGTGCATATTTTGATTCTATCTGTTTTAAATTTATATCCGCACTCTCATTCTTATTGCACATGATTTCATCATATTCATATGTGCTAAGATTCATTAATTCATTATTTACTTCATAATGTATAGATTCTGGAAATGACTTCTCCGCAGTATTATATGAAGTTGTGCAAATGCCTAAATTGTCATTATATATCAAACTTACATTCTCATTACATGCCAAACTTATAGTACCACTAATCTTATTCAACTCAATGTCGTCATTGTTGTAGTTTTGCTTATATGTACTATCACTAGTGTCAATGTCTATTTGTGTTGTTTTATCATTCAATCTACTGACACTATCATTGCTATGATTATCATGCAGTTGTACGTAACTTTGTTGTAATGGATCAATATTACTGTGGTCCGTCTTATTGAAAAGATCGGCCTGTGCAAAACTATTGCTTAATCCTATATCTTTATCATAGTTTGATTCTTGAACTGATGTCCCCCCCACCTTTATTAAGGTTACATTATCTGGCATGCAATCAAGTCGTCCTTCTCTTTTCAAAGCGTCATGACTATTGTACAATATAGGTTTACTAACATGCCTGTTACATTGCGTATTATACACATCTATAAAATTTTTATTTTTGATGTGGTTGTTAAAAGTACTCACATGTAAAACACTTGCATCATTGCAAAGATGTAAGTCATTGTACCACGCTGTACCTTGATGCAAGTGATTCTGCGTGTTATCATAAAGTACTGCATGATAAGTTATTTCTTTTTCCACCGTTGCATTTTGTTCCCTAAAAAATTGTTTTTTGGTTTTGCTCCTGTAACAAAATGTTCCTGTTGAAAATTGCGATCCGCGTTGTGTTTTAAACGGTCAGACCTTCTTATGCCTTCAGCCGCCATGCTCCCGTTGTTGTCTAGAGCGTCTGCGTCTTCTTCTCCTTCTAGGGGTGGGTTGACGTCATCCGTATCTTCCGTTGAACGTATGTGTGCTCTGTTGCCATGGTTTGAGGCTGTACTTTGAACCGATTTAGGATATGTTTGTTTATTGGCATATCTATTGATGTCTCTTTGTATTTTAAAATTTTTCTTATTGAAAAGAATGTCACAACTGTGTGTGACATCGGCAATGATGTGTGAGTACTGTTCATAATTCTGATCAAACAACAAGTCTTTAGAAATGTCTCCATTGATTTAAGGCGTCATGCCTGGATGCGGTTTTGCAACTTCGCAGACCCTTTCAAGGCGTCCTTCACTAACTCCCCCTTTGATGGTTCAGTGTTGTTTGGACCTCAAGTGAAAGATACTTTGAACAGATGCGAACAAGATGGCAAGACTCTTTCTGCCATAGGAGTCCGTTTTTCAACCCCATCTAGACCATATCCTAAGGGTCAAAAGGGTGGAAAAATGTGGTTCCGCAAATCACAAGGAGTCACGCCTGAAGCAAGAGGTCAGTTCCCCCCTAGAGGCAGAGGGGGGAACAACAACAACAACAGGCGCCGTCCAAGAGGCAGAGGGGGTCCGCAGAATCAGGGTAGCAGAGAAACCCTCTCTGACAAACCCTTCTAGCATCCCTGAGGTGCTGCCCGACAGTCCACCTTCGGAGGCAGTCGGGGGAAGGTTATCGCTGTACCCACAAGCCTGACTCTCCCTCACTCAAGACAAATGGGTGCAGTCGATCATATCCGAGGGTTACAAAATCCCCTTTATCCAAACCCCAACTATTCAAATAGGGTCTCTCCCAGACGTTACACCCAGTCTAAGGGAACAAGCAGCACTAGAAATATCAAAGCTGCTAAAAGAGAGAGCCATCCAGACAGTCCCAGCAGACCAACTAGGATCCGGAGTCTACTCAAAGTTCTTTTTGGTACCAAAAAAAACAGGAGACTGGAGGCCAATATTGGTTCTCAGCAAACTAAACAAGTTTGTAAAAAGAACGAGGTTCCGGATGGTCATGCTACAGTCCATTCTACCCCTTCTGGGCAAGGACAATTGGATGTGCTCAGTGGACCTTCAGGATGCGTACTATCACATCAAAATACACAGGCACTCCAGAAGGTTTCTCCGCTTCCGGCTGGGGGCCAGTCACTACCAGTTCAGAGCCCTGCCCTTTGGTCTCACGACAACCCCCCGAGTGTTCACCAAATGTATGGCAGTGGTTACGGCTCACCTGAGATGTCAAGGATTCCAGGTGTTTCCATATCTTGATGACTGGCTCCTCACTGCCACCACCAGGCATCAACTTCTTCTAGCCAGAGATTACATCATTCACATTTGCAAAGGGCTAGGTATCTCTATAAATTTCGAAAAGTCTGCCTTGTCGCCTTGTCAGTCTATTACCTTCATAGGCGCCACCTTGGACACCGTTCATCTCTCAGCAAAGTTAACAGAGCAGAGGGTCTTAGATATTCAAAATCATGTTCATGTTCTCCTTCAGAGCAACAAAATTCAGGCCAGGTATGTTCTGAAAGTATTAGGTCTCATGGCGGCAGCCATCACGCTTCTTCCCCTTGCCCGCTTTTATATGCGGCTTCTTCAGTGGATGCTTTTCTCCCAGTGGTCCTTCCAACAGCTCCCTATGACACACAAGATCTTAATAACTCTATCCTGCAAAAAACATCTATCTTGGTGGATGGTCTTCCCTCAATTCCATCTAGGCAGACCATTTACTCCCCCCCCCCCCCGGTCACAACGGTCACATCGGACGCCTCCCTGATCGGGGGGGGGGCATTTTCAGGGCAGGACAGTCCATGGCACATGGCAACCTTTCGAATGCCACTTGCACATAAACATCCTAGAGATGAGAGCAGTGCTTTTGACGTTGCAAGCCCTCCAAGACTCGCTTCCCCTGGGGACTATTGCAATTCAAAGGACAATATGTCCATAGTATGGTATATCAACAAGCAGGGCGGAACCAAGTCCTATCCCCTGTGTCGAGAAGCACTCAGACTCTGGCAATGGGTGATCTCTTCTCAGCGGTTTCTAATAGCAACGCATATTCCCGGGAAGTCCAACGTCATAGCGGACAGGCTGAGCAGAGCTATTCTCATGCTGCACGAGTGGTCTCTCAAGCAATCGGTGACGGAGGAAATTTTTCGGAAGTGGGGGTTTCCTTGCTGCGATCTTTTTGCAACACCACAAAACAGCAAGTGCCTCGACTTCTTCACTCTCTTCCCCCTTCCAGGCCATCCCCCCAGAGATGCTCTAGTCCACGATTGGCCTCGGGGACTTCTATACGCTTTTCCCCCCTTTCCATTAATCACACAGATAATTCAGAAAGCTACCATCTTGAGAGCAAAGATGATTCTCATTGCCCCTTATTGGCCTCGACAGATATGGTTCCCGTTCTTGCATCGTTATCTTTTAGAGCAGCCTTGGCATCTGGATCCAGTGCCAGATCTTTTGGCCCATCAGTCAGGGCAGCTGCACCAATCCCTCCAATCTCTCAACCTCACAGCTTGGTTGCTCCACTTCCGTCCCTAGCCAGGCTTCCAATTATTTCAAATTCTGTCCGGAATATTATCGTAGCTTCCCTCAAGTCTTCCACCAGAAGGATCTATGCTAGTAAATGGCAACATTTTTCCTTCTGGGCAAAGGCTAGGAATATAGATCCCTTCACTGCTCCAATACAATCAGTCTTAGATTTCCTAGCTGAAATTTTTCATTCAGGATCTTCATCCTCCACAGTAAAAGTTCAGTTAGCAGCCATTTCAAATTTTCACATAGGCCTGTCGGACTCCAGCATCATGTCCCATAATCTTTGCAAAGCATTCCTCAGAGGTATCTTTTTACTCAAGCCCCCGATCAAAGACCCCCCCACCACAGTGGGATTTAAACTTAGTTTTAACATCCTTGATTCTCCCTCCCTTTGAACCTGTGGCTTCCTGTTCATTGAAGTTACTTTCCTGGAAGACACTCTTCCTAGTCGCCATTACATCTGCTAGGAGAGTATCTGAACTTCATGCCCTTTGCATTCGTCCTCCTTATTTAGTTTTCCACAAAGACAGAGTTTCTCTAAGAACTAACCCGTCTTTTTTACCCAAGGTGGCTTCTCAGGCAAATTTAAATCAATCTATTGATCTTCCAGTTTTCTTCCCTAATCATTCAAACAGGGCGGAGCAAAAACTGCGTTGCCTGGACGTTCATCGTCAGCTCCGCTACTATCTGGACAGAACTAAACAAATCAGGAAATCTGATCAACTCTTTTTATCTTATGCAGAAAGTAGAAAGGGCCTTCCGGTATCCAAAGTAAGAATCAAAAGCACCAAAGGCTTAGCAGATTACTTGAAGCAAACAATTTATTGAGTTAGCGCTTTCGGAAACAAACTGTGTTTTTCCTTCTTCAGACAAGGTACTACCATTTTGCAAAGCTTATAAATAACACATACAATGCCAATTAACTGATTGTTGAAACTAATTGAATAGTTTTAAAGTGACAGATACAATTCAGTAGATTTTAACAAGCCAAAGGAATACACCTTAGGCAAATACACTTAAGTCCCAGAATCCTAACTATCAATTCAACCAACATATAAGAATAATGATGCTGTGTATGAATATTAAAAAACACTTAATAAAATTGTCGTTAAACAAATCCAATAAAAAATACTTATTAGACCATTAAAAACAAATCTTCCATGACACTAATACTTTCACTAAACTGAAGGCTCACATGTAAAGTCAGTAAAACTATTATCTGTTTAAAGCCAACTTCTTTAGAAAACATTTTATAGAGACCATTTCGTTTAAACCTGGGGGTAAATAAGCAGCAGTAGAAATTTGCCATTTGAGTTCATCAATTTCCAGATTAATCTGCCAAGGCCCTCCTCTAATGTCTGTATTAATTTGTTTTAATACAGAGAACTTAAAAGCGTGGTCTGGAAAATCTGCGATGTGCCTAGCCAAAGCATTGTTTGTATCCCTTTTGTTAACAGCATAAATGTGCTCATAAATGCGTGTCCTGAGCTTTCTTTTGGTCTTCCCGATATAGAAAGCTTTACAGGCCTGGCACTTGGCACAATAAACCACTCCCTTAGATTCACACGAAAATCTACCATTAGGTTTATATACCCTCTCCCTTATTTCAAAATGGTGGTTCGTGTTCAGGTACCTACACTGTTGACACCTCCCGCATTTAACCATGCCTTTACTAGTATTGGGGTGTGAGTTAATGGAATATTGCAGCAACTGTTTCAAGTTCTGCCCCCTTCTAAAGGTAATCTTGGGTTTATTACCAAAAAGTTTAAATAGGGAAGGGTCCTCCATAATGAGGGCCCAGTTCTTATAAAGAGTTTGTCTAATAAAAGAGTGGTTAAGGTTGTAGGTAACAACAAAACTTATGTGGTGGCAGTCTTTGGTGTTACATAAAGAAACAACCCTCTGGTGAACGGGAGAGAAGTCCTCAGCCAAAGCTTGAGTTGTACCTAAAAGGGGTGTAAAATAGCCAATCTGCATTTTAGTGATGACCTCAGTGGAAATACCAGAAACTAGGCTCAGAGGGTATCCTCTCTTAAGAAACATACGTTCAAGCTTAGAACATTCATCCGTGAAATCTCCCTCATTGGAGATCATTCGGGCTGCCCTGACTAACTGCCCCTTAACCACTGCTCTCTTTTGGTGGTAGGGGTGGCAGCTAGAAAAATGAAGGAAACAGTTGGAATAAGTGGGCTTCCTATAGATGGTACTTTTAAATCTTTTTCTACCCACATCTTTATGCAAACTAATATCAAGAAAATTAATACATTCATTTTGTAGATTGAATGTAAACTCCAAAAAATTAGTTGAAGCTGAAATCAATTCAATAAATTCTTGAACACCTTCAGTCGGCCCTTTCCACAAAATTAACATATCATCTTGATACCTTGTGTACCATGCTATGTTTTCTTTAAACACAGCCATTTTAAAGAGGAAGGTGGTCTCCCAATGAGCCATTATGCAGTTGGCAAAACTGCCACCACAGGGGGATCCCATCGCCACCCCTGATTTTTGCAAGAAGATCTCTCCCTCAAGCCACATAAAGTTGTTACTCAACACTAAATCTAACAAGGAGGTGACGACATAAATGGTATTATTGTCGCATTTCCTTGCAGACATAAAATCCCTAATCCACTCAATCCCCAAATCCTGGGGAATCACTGTGTAGAGTTCCTTTACGTCAACTGTCAACATTTTGTAATCTTCCTTGAAAGGGATGGTCGCAAGATGGGTTAAAAAACTCCAGGAGTCCTTGCATATTTGGAGCTCGCTCTCAACTAGGGGCCTTAGGATGCTATCCACATACTTGGCACAACCCTAGGAAATGGACCCACGTCCGTCAACAATGGGTCTAAAGGGGGGGGGGTCAATAATCCACTTATGGATTTTAGGAATGCCAAATAGGGATGCCATTCTGGGGGCTGGCATAGTCAAAAAATCGAACAACTCTAAGTCAATAGCCTTTTCAATAAAAAGCTTGTCTAAAGCAGCCCTAAACTTAGCGTAAGCCACATTAACCTCATTAAGACAAACTTGCTGGTAAGGTGAATTTTTAAGATATTCAGTCATACATGCCATATATGTGCTGTGATTCATACAAACTAGGCCCCCTCCCTTATCCGGTTTCATAATCCTGATTTTGCAATCAATCAGCAATTTAATAAAATCGTGCTCATTTTGAGTGATGTTATAACAGTGTTTCATGGTTCTTAAACCTGAATCAGCACAAGCCCTAAAATCCAACTCACACATTTTCTCAAAAGCCAAAATATTAGGGTGCAGAGGTGGATTAAAGGTACTTGAAACACGCAAAAAGTTGGCAAGGGAGGGGGACGGACCCAAAACAGCATTGAGGTTAATTCTGCGTACAAAAAGTTTCAAATCCACAATGGAATCTACTAAGTTCATCCCTGAATCTGGGACGAAAGATAAACCCAAGGCAAAAAAGTCAATAATGTCTTGTGGGAAAGTCAAGTCAGAATAATTATAAATAAAAAAGTCACCAGCAGAGTTAGGCAGCACTTGGGATTCTAAAAACCCCTCTGCTACTACCTCCTGCGCTGGTTCCTTCGTTTGCGTGTGCGTCCTTGTTGGTTGGACACTCTCGGATTGTTCTGCCCATTGCCCTGATGTAAGTGAAAACCCTGTTGCATGGACATCGAGGGCTGGTTAGACTGAGCAGAATTGTCTGTGTTTCTATTTTGGTTCCTGTTAACAGCAGCTCGAGTGTTAGCAGCAGGGAAGGTATTAGAATTATTTGCATTGTTCCTAATTCTTTCACTTCGTCTGGGCACATTTTCTTCATTGAAACTGTCCAGCTCTTGATCCCCATTCTCACCTGGTGTGTCCTGATCCACATTGTGTGTACTCAGAAAATTGTTAACCAAAACTGGTGGGGGTGGGGGATAGGCAGTCCCAGAAGAATACTGCTGAGTGTCTCTTAAAATTTTCTTTTTCTTAGCTGAAGCCAGCTTGATA
Source organism: Protopterus annectens (assembly GCF_019279795.1). Lineage (NCBI taxonomy): Eukaryota > Metazoa > Chordata > Ceratodontiformes > Protopteridae > Protopterus > Protopterus annectens. Next base: position 465,272,885 of record NC_056750.1, read on the forward strand.
ATAGTGGCCTCAATACTGTTGAAAATCCTCATATATTCATACTTGTAGCGAGGAAAATCAACATTGGATGTGATGTCAAACTCCATCTGTTCTAATTCAGTTTTAAAATTAGCCACCTGAACTTGGTACTGCTTAACCATTAATTTAATAAAATCAAAACCTTGTTTGTTAAACAGCTCAATGAGTTCCAAGTGGAATTCAGACTGGTTTACCAGCCCAACAGGATAACGCCATTGTCTAAGCCCCTTCGGAATAATTTCTTTCTTAAGGCATTCTTCTAAATATGAAATTTCTAGCTGCAGCTTTCTGCAGCGAAAAAGTTTGTAATCAAATGCATTAATAGTATTAGAAAGATTGGAGGGCGTGTTATCTGAAAAAACAGTGGCGTTGGTTGAAACAGTATTGCCAAAAAAGTTTTCTTTACCTAGAAAGCTTCCTAGCGTTGGTGGCAAGTCATTTGGAATCACATGGTTGTCATTATTCACAACAAAATGAGAGCCTTCATTCAAAGGTGTTGTCAGCGGTGCCTCGATGTTACCACTTGAGTCGCCAACAGACCTTCGACTGCCTTCAGCGTTGTTTCTGTTGGAAGAAACAAGCAAACTTCCACTGCTCACATTAGAAAGTGGAAGAGACCTCCCAGAAACGCTCAAACCAGGAAGTTGTTGTGCACTAGGTCGCTGCACACAAGGATTCTGTAAAACAGGACTCTGTTGCCTGGCTGCCTCAGCCAAGCCATCTACTTTCTGCGTCAGACTGTCAATGCGCCCCATTACCAAATCTAATAGGGCTGTTAGGTTGCCGGTGGCATTCGCCTCTCCAGATCTTACATTTCCAATAGATCCTCCACTTGGAATGGGCTCTTCCTGAGTAAAGAGCGAGCCCTGAGAATCTGCTGCACTTTGGTTTGCCATGTACACGAACTAAACGAAAAGGCAAACACACAAACTAAGAATCAAAAGCACCAAAGGCTTAGCAGATTACTTGAAGCAAACAATTTATTGAGTTAGCGCTTTTGGAAACAAACTGTGTTTTTCCTTCTTCAGACAAGGTACTACCATTTTGCAAAGCTTAATATTATAATAATAAAGCTTTTTAATATTCATACACAGCATCATTATTCTTATATGTTGGTTGAATTGATAGTTAGGATTCTGGGACTTAAGTGTATTTGCCTAAGGTGTATTCCTTTGGCTTGTTAAAATCTACTGAATTGTATCTGTCACTTTAAAACTATTCAATTAGTTTCAACAATCAGTTAATTGGCATTGTATGTGTTATTTATAAGCTTTGCAAAATGGTAGTACCTTGTCTGAAGAAGGAAAAACACAGTTTGTTTCCAAAAGTGCTAACTCAATAAATTGTTTGCTTCAAGTAATCTGCTAAGCCTTTGGTGCTTTTGATTCTTAGTTTGTCTGTTTGCCTTTTCGTTTAGTTGGTATCCAAAGTAACCCTGTCTAGGTGGCTGTCTTCTGTGATTACCTGTATTTATCAAGTCAGAGGTAAAGAATTGCCTTCTAGGCCAAGAGCCCATTCAACCAGAGCGTTAGCTACATCAACAGCCTTTCAAGCTAGATTACCAATAGACACTATCTGTGCGGCAGCCCCATGGGCCTCTCCTCATACCTTTGTTACACATTACAAATTGGACATGGCCTCCAGAAACAGGGAAATTTTGGTTCCACCATTCTCAAGAGTCTGTTCCAATGAGCCACCCAGGATGAAGGTTCTAGGGACGCGGTCCCATCCAGCAAGAATGAAGGCGAGATTGACAACTTAACATTGAGAAGTTATGTACCTACCATAACGTTTCATGTTAGTTGTCTTCTCTCGCCTTCTTTCTTGTGTCCCGCCCACCATCCCCCTAGCCTGAACAGACTGAAACGATTTCCCCTTCTAAGGGACCTTATCTTGCACTATTTCAAGCCCAAACAGGTTGTCCTGGGATAGCTACGGCTTGAGATAGTGACATTTGGGGAGTTCTCCTTTCTCCTCCTCCACCTGAGTGGGGAGACTGAATTGGCTATTGTGTTTTTTTTCAGCTACCAAACGAGATCTGGGTAGTTACTGCCTAGCATCATGGGATATAGGGTTGCCACGAGCCGGTAAAATTAGCTCTCGAGCTTTAGTATAGGCCGAGTCGGAGCCGAGGTTCGACTCCGAACCCATCCAGCAAGAAAGAAGGCGAGAGAAGACAACTAACATGGAACGTTATGGTAGGTACATAACTTCTCATTTCTCTTAAACTAGATCTGTATAACAGTCGCTAGGCATCTTGGGATAGGGGGTGTAGCCTCAAGCCAGTGAAAGCTCTCGAGCTTTAGTATGCGGCCAAGTCGAAACTGATGCTCAGTTGCGAACCCAACCATCAAGAATGAAGGCGAGATTATGGATAACAAACATGGAACGTTATGGTGAGTACATAACTTCTTTTTTATGTTGTTTGGTATTATCTGTGTTGCACCACTCTCTCTGCCATGTATTTTTTAGCATTGCTTGTTTTTTTAATATCTACTTCACACAGAGCTGTTGATGTTACAGTTCTGAGATGGTACATATCTATATGAATAACTCTGTATATATATGGACCTACTACCTTACAAGTTCGACACTTCATAAGATTGACATTCAGAATGACGAGACCACAAGAACGACTACCCACCTATACGAAACTCCACATAACCGAAAATTCAAATCTACGACATCTACGTGCCATTCCAAACTATAAAATAACGGCTGTACATACTACCATTGTGCTATGCACCATTTACAGTAGAGTAAAAAAATAATGGAATCACCAGGTACAATCGGTAGTGCATATAGCACTATTAAATCCCAAAAAGGAAAAGATCTACTGGTAGTAGACAGTTATATCTACTACCTAGAAAGATGTAGGGAAAATAGGAGATATTGGGGATGTAGATACAAAATCACCTAAGGGTGTAGAGGCAGAGCGACAACTATACTAATGCCTAATGGTGACTACCTCATAATCACACTGCTGAGCCAGCAGAAGTGGAGAGATGTCAGGTGTGCCATGAAGTCAAAACACGAGCACAGTTTAGTAGGGACACTCCATGCCTCATTTTAGAGGATGCTGTTGCTTCCACATCCCTAGACAATGTTTGTAATATCCCACATAGAAAAGCTCTTCTTCAACAAGTTGGGCGCATTCGCCGTAAAAGAATTCCCTGTCAAGGAAGTGAGGAATTAACCATAGACAGCATAGATTTTACAAAATTCCCTTTGAAGGATGGTGCATTTCTAAGTAAGGGAATGTCTGATAGCACTACAGATATAAAGGTTACAGTGTTTAGTACACTTCAGAACCTACAGGATTTAAGCAGTGCTACCATCTGGATGATGGATGGCACCTTCTTTCGAAAAGGTGTAAACATCAAACAGCTGTACTCAATTCACGCTTTTGTGAAGTACGGTAGTCACAGTAAGTCCATTCCGTTAGTGTATGCATTTCTATCAAAGAAATCTTTTAAATGCTACAGTTACCTGTGGCATTGTGTATTCCATCTGTTATCAGAACAGAATCTACAAGTGGCTGTGCGATTTGTTTTGTGGGACTTTGAAATTGCGGCTTTGAAAAGTATTCGGGCAAATATCCCCAAAGCAAAATGCAAGGGTTGTCTCTTCCATTTCTCGCAAAATATTTGGAGAAAGAGTCAAATGTTAGGGATGACACGTCTGTATAACACATGAAACACATTTCAAATGGCAGTTAAAACTCTAGTTGGCCTTTCATTTCTAACAGAGGAAGAAGTACAATCTACATTTGATGAACTAAAACAGGGTTTTCCAGAGGAAGGGCTAGATGTTTTAAAATACTTTTCAGACTGGTATGTGTATGGCACAGCACGGAAGTTCAACACCAGGAATACATCTACAATACATTTCCCACCATTGTTTCCCATCACATTCTGGAATATCAGTGAACTAAATGATTTGTGTTTACCACGCACGCAAAATACAGTGGAGGCATGGCATAGGAGACTGAAGTGTCTCGTTGGCGAGAGGGGTACAAATCTTTACACATTAATGTCCAGCCTAACCCGTGAGAAAAACAGGTTAGATGAGCTAAGGATCAGGTATTCCACTGGTTATGTTCCATCTCCTAAAAAGAGGAAACTCATACAGAGATATAACAGATTTCAGAATGTATTAGCTAACAGACAGGACTATACAGCCATTGAATTTGTGAAAGCAGTTGCTAGACTTCTTAAACTGTAGGATCAGTTTTCATTACATGACACTGTTATCGGAAGATGACTGCAAATTAGCACTGTGAGGAAAGGTGTTTAACATGTAGATGTTATTTACTTGGTTTAATGTGCAGTCGACGTTTTGTAATGTCAGTCATGTGGAATTTCGTATATCTGGATTGTCGTTGTTCTGGTCTCGTAGTTTTCAATGTCGATCTTGTGAAGTGTCGAACTTGTAAGGTAGATCCATATATATATGTTTGTGTGTGTGTGTATACATATATATATATATATATATATATATATATATATATATATATATATATATACATACATATATACACACACCCACAGTATATTTAGTGTGTATACATAGACACACACACACACACACACACACACACACACACACACACACACACACATAGAGAGATATAAACATCAAATAGTGTCTTGGAAAGTGGATATCCCAGGCTTGGTAATCCAAACCTGGTGAGATACCATGGTATCTTCCAGGAGTCAGGACAAAAAAAATTGTAGTAGAATATACCAAATTGTAGCAGTCTGGATGTAAAGCAATGACCAGATGTTTAATTTTGAATGGAAAGTGTAACCTTCCTAATATCTAGGTTAAAAGAAAACTTCACAGCAAAGAAGGCTCCTTTTTCATATCTTTATTGAAAGTAATCATGATGAGTGCTTTTGTCAGTTGTAATTGTAGGCATTCCTTTTGCCTTATAAGAATGTGGTTTTCAAGAATGTTCAACCCTGTGAGAAGTTTCAGAGCAGATAATTAGTTGAATTATCAGTCCCCTTTTTCTGTTGTCTACACATGAGCAGGGTGTCATGTCAACTGTCTCCACTTCTGTGAATTCCATGCTATTCTTCGACCTTCCTTGACAGTTATGCCTTACAGTTGCAGGCTTTCTGTTATGCAGTCCATCCATTTGTTTGCTGGATGTCCTTGTTTCTGCTTGCCTTCTTCCTGTTTGTCCCATATCCTCACCAAATCATCTTCTGCTTTCTTGGACAAGTGCCTGAGACACTGTAACCTTGTTCTCTTTGCCCTTCTCTGCTACTGGGGCTACCTTGGGTTCTCTATTGATATCATCATTTCTTAGTCTGTCCCACAGTGTGTATCCTACCACCCATCTCAGGCACTTCATGTCCATCACATCTAGCTTCCTAAATGCTCTGCCATTACTGCCCAAGTTTTTGTACCATACAGAAGTACTGGTCTCACCACTGTTTTGTACATGTTACTTTTCACCTTCTTTGGCATTCTTCTTTCATGTACTTTGTTTCTTGCTGAAAGTGGTTTCAACACTTTTTATTCACACTAATGATATTGGCTCAAATATTGTTTAATGAATCAGTATGAATCCATATCTTCCTGTCTTATACTGGGATTTAGTTCACTCAGCTTCTTCTCCCACCCATCTATTTTCCAAACTTTTCTACTGCATCATCCACTGAAAATGCTTCCAGCCCTTCTTGATTCTGACATGAAGGAGCTGGTCATAACTAGAATGGGTTTCCACGTGGTCAGCTGTAATTTCAGTCATGCTGACACAGTGGCTGAGGCAACAATCTTGTGAAATTTGCTGTACATGATGGTGTAGATTAGGCTCTTCTTCCTTTAGTGTGAGTTTAGGTAGACCATCCTGCATTTCTTCTTCCTGGAAAAACTCATCTTTATACAAGAGTCCCAAAACTATGTAATGGACTTGCAGACAATGAAACGGGGCCTGACTTTGATGGATACTGCTTCTTCCAGGCCACATTAATTCCCAAGGAAGAAAAAAAGCCCCGTCACAGATTTGAGTGGTCTTCCAATTATCAGACAGTGCTACTATCCCAGTTGCACTGGCTGGGACTTCTAGGAACTTGACCACTTCAACCCATCCTTTACAGTACTGATTGCAATCCAGGGCTGTCATTCTTGGAGAAGCAAATGTTCATCCTTCACACTGCCTTAGTAGTATATGGGTTCTTTGCCTGCACAAACCCACACTGACAGCTTTCCTGTCTGTGATAAGAGATTGGTTAAGCCCCATCCTTCAGGGGAAGCCTAACCCTTGTCGCAAAGTGTCAGTTGTTCAGTCTTTTAGTGCCAGCTGTAGGACTCACACAGCTGAGACTCCTCAGCATCCTTCATTAGTGTATTAGAGTTTCCAGACTCAGATAAGATTCCTTTGGGGACTTCACTTCCTCTTTATTGTTATACACTTTTGATTTCTTTCTGTTTTGTATAATATATATATATATATATATATATATATATATATATATATATATATATTTATGTATGGTTCACCTGTGTTTGATCGAACGTACATTTGTTCGACAAACTCAGGGGTGTTATTTAATGTTGATGGCATGGATGACCTAACAGTGAATATGTCAATGGTATGGAATGTCAATGCAGGTAAGTATGGTTGGGGAGGGGTGAGAACATGTGTGTGTGTGCATGTACATGAGTTAGAGTTAGGGTTGGGGATGAGTGAAGAGCGGGTGTTGTAAGTTTCTATATTTTAGGGTAAGGGTTAGGTTGAGGGAAAGATGTGGTGTTGTTTGTGTGTGTTTGTGAATGTTTGCATGTCTGATTCTTGTCTTGTGTAGTGGCAGTGTTATGGGAAAGTTTTAATGGCATTAAGGTGTAGAATTAGGGTTGGGGGAAGGGTCAGTTTTAGGCTTAGGATTACTACTCTTTACTAAGGTGGTGCAGTGGGGGAGTCGTGTCCAGGGGAATTCAAATGCAAGGTAAATGGGTTCCTTTGGATACTACAAAGCACATAAAAGTCAAACAAATGTTAGTAGTGACTCATACCTTAAAAAAGTTCTTCACCACTTATGGTCTCCAGATCCCCTTTTATTAGTCACAGACAATGCCACAGTTATATGGTATTTGAACAAACAAGAGCGTAAAGGGTTGTATAGGTTCATAGGCTGGTACTAGGCTATCGGCCTTAGGGCCTATACAAGCCTAAAAAAGAAGAAAGAGCCAGCATACTGTGTATCAATTCACTTTTATTAAAATAAAAACAGACCGGTTTCGGTCGGAAAAATTTCACAGCCTTCTTCAGTGCAAAAAGAAAAAGAAATGGTATTCAATTAAACAATAAATATATTCAATTCAAAGCTTATTGGTCCAACCTAGAATTGTTCATTCAAACCAGGTGGGAACAACCCACCCAGTTTCACAATCCACTTTTTCTCTTTATTATTTAAAATGGAGTGCCTTCCAGTTTTATTGGATCTGTTGCCCTTTACAATATCAATTATCAAAAATGAGAACCTAGCAGTAGGATACATGAATTGGTGTTTATAAAGTGCATTGGAAGACTTTTTGTTTTTTATGTTACTAATGTGTTCAGAGATTCTTATTCTAAATGGACGAGAGGTCTGACCAATATAAAAGGCACCACATGGGCATGTAGCTTGATATATTAACCAGTCAGTACTACAATTTGCAAAAAAATTAATGTCATAAACTGCAGAACTATTTTGACTGGAAAATAATTTAGATTTGACAACCTTGTCACAGTGGATACAGTGTCCACATGGATAACAGCCAACTAATGGATCCCCCATAATAATAGTTTATATATATTGAGAAGATTGATGGTTAGATCCATGTTTATAATAATTGAAACATGAACCAAGGTTTTTACCTTTCCGGTATGAAAATAAACATCTGTCAGGTATAATTTGAGATAGCTCATCATCATATTGTAATATATTCCAATGTCTGTTAACACTTTCAGTAAGATTCACTGTATTTCTGGCATATGTTGTAACCAGCCTAATGGGTTGTGTTGTTGTGACATTATGATCCTTGTACCTCAAGAATTCTTCTCTATTGGTCGAATTGACCAAATTACTTGCCTGCAACACATAACCCATGCCATATCCCCTGGCTTTGAATCTACTGGTATGATCCTTCCTGTGATTCTGAAATGAAGAATCATCTGAACAAATACGTTTGGTTCTGATAAATTGTGATTTTGGAATATTGCGGGCTATATGTGGAGGATGGAAACTAGATGCATGCAAAATGGTGTTATATTGGGGATATTTTCTAAATACTTCAGTACCCAATGTGTGGTCTGATAATCTGCTGATATTCACATCTTCGATCTGTTCTGGTTTTAGTACTGTTTACTTTTGAAGAAGGCCAAAGAGGCACTCTGCTTGACATGTATGGTCAATCTATTCCAGAGTCTGGGGAGTCTCTGTGTCAGGAACCTATCCCTCCAGCATGTTTTGTTTATTGTGATGACAAGGTTTAGATCCCTGGAGCGTGTGGCTCTGAGGGATTGGGATTTCTTTAAGTGTAGCATGTCCAACAGCTGTGGGTTTGACATGGCCTTGTATGTTAAGCAGAGATCGTCTCTGAGTAGACGATATGTGACAGAGTATAGCTGGAGTATAGGGCATATGCTTTAGGCCTATGATTCTTTTAATGAGGTATTTCTGTGGCCTTTCCAGTTGTTGCAGATGTCTTGAGAGGTACATACCAAATGGGGCGTTGTATTCTATAATGGGTCTAATGAGGGATGAGTACAGTGGGACAATGACCTTTTTTCCTGGATGAAAAGCCCTTAGTGATGAGGTGTGCCACATAGAAAGATTTCCTGATTGTTGTGGCGATGTGGTTATCGAAGGTGAGACCACTGTCCACCTGTGTCCCTACGTCCCTTATCACACTTTCGGTGTTTAGTGTACTGCCACCTATGTGGTAATTCATAGGTACATGTTTTTTCCCAAAGGGGATAACTATACATTTCTTGGCATTGAGCTTGAACCCAAGGCTCTGGCACCAAGCATCTGTTTCTGTAAGGCCCTTTTGTAGAGTATCCTGATCATTTGGGGATTCAATAATGGCTCCCAGTTTGCAGTCGTCTGCAAACTTTGTTAGACAGAGTCCCTTACTGTTGGCCTGTACTTCAGAGAAGTAGATGCCAAACAAGAGCGGTCCCAGGACTGATCCCTGAGGTACTCCACTTGTCACTTGTCTGGAGCTGGATTTGGAGTCGGCTGCTTTTACAGTGTGGGTTCTGTCAGTAAGCCCTGGTTGGCAATGATAGCCTAGGTGCTTGTTGTACAGCATTCCTTGACGTTTCAGGTCTTTTACATTCCGTCAGAGTAAAACCTATTAGTAGACAGTCTAAGAAAATCCTGGATGAACCTTCATGAGTGCTGAGACAGAGGACTGCCTGGATTTGGTTCAGATGTGAGGAATCCTTCAAATAGTGCTGTTGGCTTCCATTCAAAACAGACAGTTGGAAAAATTCTGTTTGAGACATCCTTGCAGCCATGCTTGGAGGACAGAAGCATTCTCATTCTCTTGAATGAGAATGTTCCTTTATGCTTTTTTCACCCTCTTCACTGACACCCAAGTCTCTTCTGAAGGTTCAGAAATAATTACCAAAGATCATTTAGTGATCCCTGTTTGGCCCAGGTAAAGTTGGTTCTCTCTTTTAATGGAATTGGGCAAGGGCATTTAACACAAGCTTCCGCACACTCTGGATCTGCTTACAAAGTGTCAGGAGCAAATGGTCCACCCTGCATTAGATCCACCTTAGAACAATTGCCACTGACAACCTGGATGATTCTGTCTTGATACCTTTTAAGCACTTGTTCCATGAGGATGTGCAACAGGTATGGAAGGAGGCAAGAAAATTTTGTGCTTAGAAGTAGAAACTGCTTTCTAGGTGCTGCCTAATTGATATCAGTGGGTCAGGTATGATGTCTACCCCTCTGGTTTTGAAGTATTTGTGTGAGCTACTCAACAGTGGCTTATCTTATGCATGTATCTTGGTGCATTCTGTAGCCATTTCAGCTGTCTGCCCAATGATCCTCTCTTTTGTCTCTTTTTGTGATAATACAGTTTATAAAGGGAGTGTTGTACTTGAGACTCCTCAAAACCATATTCTTCCTCCTTGGAATCTCGAGTCTGTTCTTGAAAAATATATCTTGTGTTCTTTTGATCCTGCCTGTTTTGATGATCATCACTTGGAAAACATTTTTTGTTATTATTCTGACATCTGGAAGGCGAGTCTGTAAGCTGAAAGCTCTCATGTTGGTCCAACCTTATCTGATTTTCCACAAGGACAGGGTTGTTTTAACACGCTATCCTTCTTTTTTACCAAAGGTTGTTTCAGAATTTACCACAAATCTAGCCATCAATCTCCAATTGTTTTTTCTTTCGGGAACCAAAAAACAAGAGTGAGAAGATTCTGCATACATTGGATATGGGCAGGCAGCTGAAGTACTACTTGGTCAGAACTAAGCCCTTTAGGAAAGCTGAACAGCTGTTTATTTCCTGTTCTGGGGCTAAGAAGGGTCAATCTGTTTCTAAATAAATGGTTGTGTGTTGGTTGTCTTCTGATTTTCTTTTTACTTCTACAATGGTAACTCTATGCCAAACATGTTTAAGGCACATTCCACCAGAGCCTTATCCTCTTAGGTGGCATATTGGAAAAGAGTGGACTGTAGAAGCATTTTTAGAGGCAGCAACCTGGTCCTCTGTTCATAGCTTTACAAAGCACTACCAACTGGATTCTTTCTCAAGTTCCAAAGCAGGCTTTGGAAAGGACCACTCTCCAGGAGCTCTTGGATCCTTATTATTCCCCTTCTCAAGTAGTCTAAGCTTTGTGACTCTATCTGTATGTTACTGAGGCAGCATGAATAATGAACATAGTGCAGTCGTGCACAATTTCTATTTGCCTGTAATGGTAGATGTTTGCTCTTCACACTAACTCATTGGCATCACCCATGTTTTTTATATAGTTTGATGGTGTCCAAACTTGTTGTGTTGTTGGTTGGCTTTGGTTATTTGTGTTGGTGTTTTGTGGCTGTGAATTGGTTGGTTTCAGGCATTTTTTGCTTCTGGTCCTTCTTGGTTCTTCCTACTCAGCACTAAAAGCCTGAACAACTGACTTCTGTGACAGAGGTTAAGTTTCCCCTTATGAGAGGGGATTAGCCAATCCCATACCACAGAGAGTCAGAGGAGGGGTTCTGAGCTCTAGAAAGCAGACAGTGTGGGTTTGTGCAGGCACACAACTCATATGCCACTGAGGCAATGTGAAATTTTAACATCTGTTTGTCCAGGTATGTCAGGCTTATGCAACTGTACTTTCTTCAGGTTCACCCTGATTTGTAGAGCTATCACAAAGGACTGTTGACTCAATCACAGATGGCTACATTGTAAGCTTTTAAGTCCTTCCAAACAGCTTTTGTCAGATGCTAAGTCTTTTCTGCTAATCTTTTAGGACATATCTACACCCTACTAATCAAATATATTGTTTCTCCTTTAGAAAGAGGGTCAGGGTTCTACTCCTGTCTGTTTCTAATTCAGAAAGGGATTAGAGAATTCTGTCCCCTGTTCGATCTCAGTGACTTCAGGGAGTACATCTTTTACATGAAGCTGTGGATGGTCTGTATGTTATCACTGAACGTGATAGTTATACGGCTTTTCTGTGTCTGGGATCCTCACATGAGATTTGTGCTGTTTGGGCTGTATTCCACACCTAGACTATTTACTAAGGTGCTTGCTGTTATAGTGGAAGCCATAGAGGAAGATATCTGTGTGTTTTGTTTTCTGGATGATTGGCTACTAAGGGGTCTTTAGGGGGTCTCCTGGTAGAATTTTTGGCTTGGATACTGCCATGATTACAGGCATTAGCAGCCTCCATAAAATGGATAAAAAAGCATAAGATTTAGGCTCCTCAGGATGAACACTTTAATGTACACAGGAAGACTAGAAAACTTAAAATCGCATCAAAAGTTTATTCACAGTGGAAATACACCATCACAGTAGGCTGTTTCATCTCTCTAGGAGACTTGTACAACTAAATTAAACGCAAAGAACACCAGCTTTATAGTTTGCTTAAAGGATACACTCTTACAATGAACCAATGAACAGTTAATGCTTTACCTTTCTGGTTTTGATTCTAGGCAGGTTTTCCTAGCCTGGAGCATGACACCATGACATGCAGAGGGAAGGAGGAAGCAAGTCTGCACTGCGGGGTAGGAGGGAAAGAGACAAAATCTAGCTGAGATGGGGGTTGTTAGAGAGAAAATCCCAACAGTCAGCTCACTGCGGAGAACTCCCTCACAGAAAACTGATATGATGTTTGCATATTTGTTATAATCCTCCCTGAGTCAAGAAATTACCTGATGGCTGATAGTAGCCTTTAAAAGTTTAACAAACCTTTTTTTTCTTTTTCTAATTTATGAGATTTTTTTACTTTAAATGTGCATTGCATAAGTCTCTTTGAGGGGACGTGGGCTGATTCTACCGAATACTTTTGTAGATTAAAGAAAGCTTTGGCATATTCATGCCTTGATAAACATTACTGGGAAATAAGTGTTTGAGGTAGATTTCCAAACGAAGGACATTTTGATATTGTTTTGGACATATTGTGACAAATACGGGTCATAGGCAGTGTGGAAAAACTATGAAGTTAAATTTGTGTTTTACAGTGTAACTAAAGTAATAACTTTCACTTGGATGACATACTTCAGAAAGCAATAAAACATGGCTTCTAGCACATTTTGAGTTGCTGAAGAAACCAGAGGAATTTTTGATAAAGAGCACTCTTAAAATGTAAGGTGAAAATCTACGATTATCATGTTATTAGTAAAGAATGGTGAAAATGAGCATATCCCAAAAAATGCATTTATAAGAAATCAGAACAGAGTGCATTTTACTGAAAAACTGTCTAATATGTGAGGATTGTGCCTTTATTAAAAATTGCTACAATACAAGAAACTGTGTAATATTTAATGATATATGCAAGTGAAAGAGACTTTCTTTTAAGCAAGAAACATCTTTATTATCACGTATGAACTATGTGAAAGACAGTTGTTAGAAAACGTACTCTGTATGTTGACTTGAAGGGCATGTCTTTGAAATTGAGTACATATAAAAAAGTAGATAAGTAACAGTCTCAAATTAATTTTATAAAATAGAAACAAGGAAGTTTATTTAAATAAAAAAAATAAAACAAAAGGGCACAAAAAATATTGAAAAAAAGGTTGTGTCCAATATTCCCAAAGAGAGAGTATACAATTCACTTGAATCGGAAGGTGAAAATGAAGCTTACAAAGGGAGATGAGGAAAGCCTGTGGGGGAAAAAGTGTAGAGGCAGGGTGAATTGTCTAGAATATGTTTTTAAGTAACTAGTTTGTGAGTTTGGAAACAAAATATGAGAACATGGAGGAAAGAAATAAAGATGGCCTGTATTTGAATGAGTGTACTGAGTTACTGAGAAGGCTGGCTGTGGAATACCTTCAAAGAAAAATAAACTGAGATGAAGTGTTTAACTTTAAATATGAAAGGCTTAAAGGCATTAAGATGGTCTTATTTGGGTTTATTCTAATTACATAAACACTGGTGCTTTCCTTTTTGTGGTGTAAATTTGTAAAAACAATGGAGGGCGAATGAGGAATGATACTTCAACAAATTCGACTGCCTGAAGATGTATGCCCTGGGCTGGTAACTGGCTATACTGGACATGTATAGAAGAAGGGAAAAGAATCATGTTTGTATGGGAATATAACTGTGGTAATTGTATTAAGAAGAGAAAGAGACAGTTTAAGATCTGTTAGCTTTTCTGACCCTGTGAGGAAAGGAATGAGGCCAAAAGTTTAAAGAAGTGTAACCGTTTGTAAGAAGAAGCATGCTTGGGCAGGTTATTTGAAGTATTGTGAAGTACAGAAAGAGATGAAAATGTTTACACAGTCTTCTTCTTCTTCTTTTGGCTTTTCCCAGTTAGGGGTCGCCACAGTGGATCAACTGTCCGCTCATGACTGGCAGTGGAGTTTTGCAGTGTCAAGTTGCCAGCCCGGCACCTAACCTTCCAGAAAAGGCACACACATGCACACACTCATAGCTAGGGCCAATTTAGAGTGTCCAATCCACCTACTTATTGAAAATAATTAAAAGTATATGTTTAACAGATTTTTCTGGAAAAGGAAGATATTACTGCAGGTTTGATTACCATAGATTTGTAGGTTGTTACTAAGTGATAGACCAACTAAGCCTTTTAAGACTAGCCACTGCAATCCCACTGGTGCACCAAATTAGTTATTACCCATGTCGATAAGGAATGGGGGCTAAGCTAGGGATGAATTTTCAGTTTCCCACCCATTTATCTACATTATCTTTGAAGATGGTGAGAAATGTGCTTTGATTTATAGAAAGTGAGTGTGTTCCTGTGGTGAATTATATGGGAAAGGTATTTGTCATGCCAACAAGTCCTGTTTATGCTGCAGTACAAACTTAAGTCCCTTGATCTTGAATTTGTGCTACTATCATTTTTACTGATATGTAGTATTTCAAGCATGATCGGTTTGTAGGATACCCTGGATAACTTGTGGTAACTTAAGAAGCTCATATCCAACATTTTTTTAATGAGGAACGGGTAGGGCTTTTTCGGGTAGGTTAGGTGCTTAGAAAAGTACAGACCAAAGGGACATTGTATTCTAGTATGAGCATAATAATGGATTAGTACATAGGAGTGATGACCTCTTTTGATGTAGGGGAGATACTCTTAGTAATCATGTGGGTGAGGAAGAACATTTTCAAGTTGGCAAATAATGCATGGTTCATAGGAGTGTTAATTATCCATGGAGGTGCCTAGGTGTTTAGCATGGAGTCCTTTATAAGTTAGGTGCATGAGATTTCCTGTTTCCCAAACTGTACAATACCACATTTGTTGCCGTTCAGCTAGGCCCTTTGGAGGATCTGTTTATTTTCAAGGAAGCTGATGATTGCTCCAAGCTTGCAGTCATCCATGCATTTGGACATTCAGAGACCTTTGAGGTCAGATTTGACATCAAACAAGTAGAAGTTAAATAGAAATTATCCAGAAACAGAGCCCTAGAGCACACCATTGGTGAAAATTGTCTTAGAAGACAGTGTGATGTTAATTCTAAAGACATGTCTCTTAGGGTATAGTGTACCATTTGCTGTCTGTTTTTTGATGTATATGTCTCTATATTTCTATTAAACTTTCTTGTTGTTGAGTGCTGTTAAATTTTGTGGTAAATATGTCCAAGGAAGCTGCTAAAGAATCCAAGCCTTCTGGATTTAAAAATGTGATTCCTGAACCCAAAATATGTCTCTAACTGATTGTCATACCAGCTGGGTGCATTGTTTGGGAGCTATTCACCTGCAGGACTCTTGTTCCATTTGTCATGGTTTTAGCTCTAGAGTCCTGCAGGAGTGCAAGAACAAGGTAATCTTGAGGGGATTGTTGAAAGGGCCATTTGAGACATCTAAGGGAGGGACTCAGGCAGCAAAATCTGACAAACCTCCCAAATAGACATCTTTGCCGGCTCCGGTTTTGGAACCGTCGAAGGGTAAAGATAAACCGTCAAGTTTGTCAGATATAATAGCTATCGGGTCCGACAAGGCTTTATCCCCTTCGGTTCCATCAATACCTTCGGAACCGTCTAGGAGCCATAAAAGATCTAGGTCTCCCTGCTTGGAACTGGTGCATTCCGTGCCACAGTCTCCACTTCTCCAGTCTGTGGCGGGCAGTCACTGATAGTCCACCCATTCCTCTCGATCATCCAGGAGACTTTCAGATGATGATGTGGAGAGGGTGGTGAAGAGGCTTCTCAGGACACCGGCCTTGGCAAAAATTTTATCTAGCCCAGCCCATATGGAAGTGGAGCTGAATGTCCAACCTACCATGTCATCGATTCCTCCTTTGACTCACCTGAACTCGGAGCCAGAGTGTATGGAGGTCATTGTGGCGGAACCATCAGATCCAAAAATCCTGGGTCTCTCCGGTCCGATATCTGCTCCAATCCCTTCGATACCACTTTCTCTCAAAGAATCTGGGGGCCAATGCTCCCCCGCTGCTCTGGGAAGGAGAGCAAGATCGGACCCTTGTCGGATCCTACTCTCCCACTCGGAGCTTTGGTGCATGTGAGTTCAGCACCTACATCGGCCTTGGAGCCATCACTCTCGGTTCAGAGGAAATCTCCTGGCTCTTTGGAGCCAGAGACCCCGTCAGGCTGGGATTGTGGTGCCTTCATGGTGATGAGGAGTGTGCTGTCCTCTCAGACCGCTCCACCCTTGGCTCCAGTTGCTCCTTCCCCTTTCAGGCCAGTGTCCACCTCTGAACCATCCCTCCTCCCCAGGCGTAGGGAACCAGTGCCCCAGGACACCTCTTCAGGTGACCCCCCCTTCTTCCAAAACCTCTCCAGAGCACCCCTTGGAGGAGGTTCCTCGGAAAAGGACTTGCAAGAGGAAGCATTTGGACTCCCCTGAGTCTCTAACATTGGACACGGACTTGGAGGACTCAGAAGGGTCCCCATGGTCACCCTTTGAGGATGTCTCTTTTTCAGATATCCTGGAAATCCTCAAGCAGAGGAGTGGCTGGAAATCCCTTTCCCCTTCTGAAGATGAGTCCATGTACCTGGACGCATTTGGTTCCTGACCCTCCACCTCTTGGGTGTCTCCACCCTTCGACCCGCTGCTAGGGGTGATAAGTTGAAAGGTGTGGAGCTCCCCAGAATCGATGGAGCCAGTTCTGCGGATGCCCAATAAGTTTATCACTGCACCAGATGACAAATCTTTCCTGACTAAGGGCGTGCCAGTTGATGCTATGGTGGTTGTGGCAGCCACAAAGAAGAAATTAGAAACTTCTTCTTCTGTCCATCCACCACCCAAGGAGTCCCATATGATGGACAGATATGGGAAGTGTGTCTTTTCTTCAGTGGCCTTTACCCTTAGGTCACTGAATTATTTATCCCATTTCACCCGTCTCCAGAGGGATCTCCTGAAAGTGCTAGGAGATACCCTACAGGATCCTACAGCTGCGGTAGCTGCAGACAGAGCTTCTTCTCAGCTTGCAATCTTATCTTCTGTAATTAACTCCTCCATGCGGCTTATCTCCTATGCAGCCGAAGGAGCAAGCAGGGCAGCAGGCACAGGAGTCGCCCTGTGGAGACATTCCTGGATACGCCTTTGTCAATTTGCGGAGCTCTTCAAGTCCTCCTTTACCAACGCCCCATTTGATGGCTCATCATTGTTCGGACCCAAGATAAAAGAGACTCTCACCAGGTGCAGGCAAGACGGCAAGACTCTTTCTGCTGTGGTAGTATGTTTTTCCATGTCTACTAGACCTTATCCCAAAGGTCAAAAAGGTGGGAAAATGTGGTTCCGGAAATCTCAGGGAGCTTCACCTGATGCATGTGGTGACTTTTCCCCCAGGGGCAGAGGGGGAAATAATAATGGGAGACACCGCCCTCATGGCAGAGGGGGGGTCCACAGAGTCAGGGCGACAGAGATACATTCTCCGGTAGGCTCTTCCAGTGCTCCTGAAAGGAGGCTTCCAGTGCTACCTCTGGAGGCAGTTGGGGGCAGATTGTCACTGTACCCAGAAGCCTGGTAAAGTATCATAAAAGACATATGGGTACAGTCTGTAATATCCAGGGGATACAGTATTCCTTTCTCATTGCCACCTCTCCCCAGAAAACAAAAATCCATCCCAGATGTGCCACCCAATTTAAGGGAACAAGCAACCCTAGAAGTTCAAAGGTTGCTAGAAAAACGAGTCATCCAAGAAGTCCCCCCAGACCAAATCGGATCTGGAACTTACTCAAGGTTCTTCTTGGTTCCAAAGAAAACAGGGGACTGGAGGCCCATTCTGCATCTCAGCAGTCTCAACAAGTCTGTCAAGAAGACAAAGTTCCAGATGGTGACACTGTAGTCCATACTTCCCTTTCTGGGAAAGGACAATTGGATGTGCTCCATTAATCTCCAGGATGCGTACTACCATATCAAGATGGACAGATGATCCAAGAGATTTCTATGCTTCTGGCTGGGAGCCAGTCACTACCAGTTCAGAGCTCTGCCCTTTGGTCTCACCACAGCCCCCAGGGTGTTCACCGAATGCATGGCAGTAGTCACTGCTCATCTGAGGCGTCTAGGATTCCTTGTGTTTCCATATTTAGATGACTGGTTGCTTACCACCACCACTGAGCATCGACTAACCGAGGCAAGGGACAGCACAATCCACCTCTTCTCACAGCTAGGCATCACTATAAATCACAAAATGTCTGCCTCGTTGCCCTGTCAATATATTACATTTATAGGGGCAGATTTAGATACAAAAGACATGATAGCAAAATTGCCTCAGGAGAGGGTGTCGACCTTTCGACACCAGGTTACAATCCTAAGCGAGAGGAAAAAGATTCAAGCAAGATTTGTTCTCAAAGTCCTGTGCTCAATGGCGGCAGCAATAACACTAGTTCCCTTGGCGTGCTTCCACATGAGGATATAACAGTGGCTCCTATTTGCTCAATGGTCCATGCAAGATCTACCTATGTCAAACAAAATTCTCATCATGGAGACCTGCAAGAAGGATCTAAAATGGTGGCTTCAGTCTACGCAGGTGACGATAGCAGACCGTTCATCCTCCCCCAAACAGTAGCCACAGTGACCACGTACACTTCCCAGATAGGGTGGGGGGGCATTATCTGGGACAGACTGTTCAACGGACTTAACAACATGAGTACCACTTGCACATCAATGTCCTAGAGATGAGAGCGGTGCTCCTGGCATTACAAGCACTACGGGGCTCTTTACCTATGGGGATGATCGCACTTCAAAAGGACAACATGTCAGTAGTGTGGTACATCAACAAGCAAGGCGGAACCAGATCCTACCCCTTTAGTCGAGAGGCTCTAAGAGTATGGCAGTGGGCAATGTCTTCCCAACGCTTTCTGATTGTGACACACATTCTGGGGAAATCCAACATGATAGCAGACAGGCTAAGCAGGGCTATCCTTATGCCTCATGAGTGGTCCCTGAAGCAGGATATTGCGAACCAAATTTTTTGCAAGTGGGGCCAACCTTGCTGCGACCTTTTTGCCACCTCCGTCAATACCAAATGCAGCAGCTATTTTGCCCTAGTCCCCACAGTCACCCAGGGATGCACTTGTTTATGATTGGCCCCTGGAACGTCTTTATGCTTTTCCCCCCATTCCCTCTTATACCCAAGGTTCTTCAGAAAGCAAAATCAGTGGGTTGCAAACTAATACTCATTGCCCCTTACTGGCCTCATCAAATATGGTTCCCTTTTCTATGGCTCCATCTCCAGGAGGAGCCTTGGATCCTGGACCTAGTTCCAGATCATCTGGTGCATCAGTCAGGTACGCTCCATCCTTCCATACAGACCCTCAAGCTGACAGCTTGGTTCCTCCACTTCCTGTCTTAACCAGGCTTCCTGACATCTCCCCAGCAGTACAACATATTTTAATTTCCTCTTACAAATCCTCAACGAGAAAACTTTTTACTAGCAAACTGAATCGGTTCTCTTGTTGTGCAGCCAAAAATAGTATTGACCCTTTTACTGCATGTATTTCAAAGATCCTGGAATTTCACGCTGAAACCTTTAACCAAGGAGCAGCAGAAGCACCTACCTGAGTTCAGCTGGGTGCTATTTCCAACTTTCATGTGGGAGAAATGGGTTCCAGCGTTATATCCCACAGGTTATGCAAAGCTTTCCTAAAAGGTACTATCCTCTTGAGACCCCCAATAAGAGAACCACCTCCTCCTTGAGATCTAAATTTAGTCCTAGCTGCCTTGATTCTTCCTCCTTTCGAACCGGCTAATACTTGATGTTAAGTTGTCAATCTTGCCTTCATTCTTGCTGGATGGGTTCGGAGCCGATCCTCGGCTCCGACTCGGCCTAATACTAAAGCTCGAGAGCTATTTTACTGGCTCGAGGCTATGCTATGTCCCATAATGCTAGGCATCATATACCCAGATCTCGTTTGCCGCTTCAGCTACGAGGTTGCGTTTTCACCGGCTCCAGGTCGTATTTAGAATTTTTTATAATTATAGTTAGTTTTCGATTAATATTTTTTTCTAATAGTGTTAGTAGTCACCCGACTAGTCTTCCCACCCTTTATTAGTAGTTTTCCTACTCTCTTCCACCCTTAAGGTGGTTAGGCCTTTATCTTCCCCCTTTTACAGTAGTTTGTAAAGTAGATTTATACAGGTTACTTTACTAGGTGTGTGTGTGGATTTTTGTTTTATTGTAGTAACTGTAAGATTGTCCATCAAGTGTGGTGTGTGTGTGTGTTTGTATACTTGTTAGACTTTGTTGTCCCATTTCTGTGGTATCATGTCTAACGATACCAAGATATCGGGATTCAAGTGTGACTCGTGCTGTCAGAAGATGTCTCTGACAGACGGTCACACTTCTTGTGTGTATTGTTTGGGCCCTCTGCACCTGCAGGACTCTTGTTCCATCTGTCATGTTTTTAGCCCAAGAGTCCTGCAGGAGTGCAGAAATAAGCTCATCTTAAGGGGCTTATTGAAGCCTGAAGGTTCTCCTACCAAGCCTCTTTCAGGAAAACCTTCCAAGCCCGCCAAACCGTCGGCTCCATGTCCAGAGCCGGTGCCGAGCGGACCTTCTTCTGTCTCTTCGGTTCCGGCCGGAACTGATACATCGAGGCCTCAGTCGGCTCCGACCTTGGTGTCAGAGCCATCTCCAAGCCGAAAGCACTCCCAATCTCCCTCATTGGAGTTGGTCAGGTCGGCTCCGAAGTCCCCTTTGCTGTCGGAGTGGAGCCATAGGTCTCACTCCTCTAGATCTTCCAGGCTTTCGGACCACGGCCTCGAGAGGGTAGTCAGTAGGCTTTTGAAGTTGCAGGTACTCGCCCAGTTATTGCATAGCCCATCTCAACAGAAAGTGGCTTCCCCAACGCCTGCTCCAGTTCTTCCTCTGACTATTTCTTTGAGCTTGGAGCCGGAGGCCATTGGGGTTGGTACCGTGGGGGCGTCGGAACTGATTCCACCCTTATCGGTTCCTTCGTCGGCTCCGATCCCTTCATTGGCTTCGTCCTTGGAGGGATCCGGGCACCGAGACGCCCTCGTTGGTTCCGAGGGGGCGAGTGGCATCGGACCCTTGTCCGACTCCGTTCTCCCTCTCGGAGCATCGGCGCAGGTGAGCTCGGCCCCGACATCGGCCTCAGAGCCATCCCTCTCAGTGCCAGGAGGAGCTCTCATCTCTTCGGAGCTGAGTCCCTCCTCTCTACCTGATAGGGGCGCCTTTGAGGTCATGAGGAGTGTGCTGGCTCCTATACCGGCGCCACGGTCGGCCCCATCGGCCCCTCCTTCCATGGTGCCTGCTTCGGCCTCTGCCTACCCTCCTGAACCTAAGCGTGGAGAACCAACGCTCCAGGTTGCCCCATTGGGTGTATCCTCCTCTTCTGAGGCCTCCCCTGATCCTTCGGGGGAGCCCCCTCGGAAGAGGACATGCAAGAGGAAGCATGTGGACTCCCCGGAGTCAGTGACATCTGACACTGACCTGGATGATTCGGAAGGATCCCCAAGGTCCCCCTCTGAGGATGTCTCATTTTCTGACATCCTAGAAATCCTTAAACAGAGGGGTAACTGGTCTGCCCTCAACCCTTCCGAGGATGAGTCGGTGTTCCTGGATGCGTTTGGTTCTCGCCCTTCCACCTCCTGGGTGTCCCCGCCTTTCGACCCACTCATGGAGGTGGTGGCTCGGAAGGCATGGACGGCTCCGGATACTATGGAACCATCTCCCCGGAGGCCCACAAAATTTATTACAGCCCCTTCGGACAAGCAATTTCTCACTAAGGGCATCCCCATTGATGCCATGGTGGTGGCAGCGGCCACTAAGAAGGAGTTGGCTGACCCTCCAGTTCCTGTCCATCCTCCTAATAAGGAATCTAGGACTATGGATAGGTAGGCAAGCGGATGTTTTCTTCAGCGACCTTTGCCATGCGTTCGCTGAATTATTTGTGCCATTTCACCCGTCTTCAGAGAGACCTTCTCAAAGAACTAGGTGACACCTTGCAGGACCCATCAGCTGTGGGGTCTCAGGAAAAGATCAACTCCCAGCTAGGGACCCTGAACTCTATTGTAAACTCCTCCATGCGACTCATCTCCTATGCCGCCGATGGAGCGAGTAGGGCTGCAGGCACGGGCGTTGCTCTAAGGAGATATGCCTGGATGCGGCTTTGCAACTTCGCCGACCCCTTCAAGGCGTCTTTCACTAACACCCCCTTTGACGGTTCTGCCTTGTTTGGACCTCAAGTGAAGAATACATTGACCAGGTGCGAGCAGGAAAGCAAAAATCTCTCTGCCGTAGGAGTCCATTTTTCTACCCCTTCTAGACCATACCCTATGGGTCAGAAAGGTGGGAAAATATGGTTCTGCAAACCTCAGGGAGTACTGCCAGCTAGAGCAGAGGAGGGAACAATAATAGATGCCACCCGAGGGGCAGGGGGGGTCCGCAGAATCAGGGTAGCAAAGAATCTTTCTCTGACAAACCCTTCCAGCACCCCTGAGGGGCTGCCCAACTGTACACTTTCGGAGGCAGTCGGGGGAAGACTATCACCGCACCCAGAAGCCTGGCATTCCCTCATGCAAGACAAATGGGTACGGTCGATCATATCCGAGGGCTACAGAATTTCCTTTACTCACACCCCACAACAGCCAAAAGGGCCCCTTCCAGACATTCCACCCGGTCTGAGAGATCTAGCAGCACTAGAAATTTCAAAGCTGCTAAGAAAAAGGGCCATCCAGCCAGTCCCAGCAGACCAACAAGGATCCAGTATCCACTCCAAGTTCTTTTTGGTACCAAAAAAGACAGTGGACTGGAGACCTATTTTGGATCTCAGCAGGCTGAACAAGTCTGTTCAAAGAACGAAATTCCGGATGGTCACGCTACAGTCCATTCTACCCTTTCTGGATCAGGACAATTGGATGTGCTCTATAGACCTTCAGGATGCGTACTACCATATCAAGATGAACAGGTGCTCCAGAAGGTTTCTCCGCTTCCGGCTGGGAGCCAGTCACTACCACTTCAGAGCCCTGCCCTTTGGCCTCACCACAGCCCCCAGGGTGTTTACCAAATGCATGGCAGTGGTTGCGGCTCACCTGAGGCTACAAGGATTCCAGGTGTTTCCATATTTAGATGACTGTCTCTTTACTGCCACCACCAGGCATCGACTACTCCAATCTAGGGATTATGCTGTACAAACGTGCAATGCACTAGGTATCTCTATAAATTTCAAAAAGTCTGCATTGTCGCCTTGTCAGTCTATTACCTTCATAGGCGCCATTTTAAACACAGTGGAGCTCTCAGCAAAACTACCCACACAAAGAGTTTCAGACATTCGCAACCATGTTCAGATCCTATTACAGGAGACCAGAGTCCAAGCCAGATTTGTACTAAAAACACTTGGTCTCATGGCAGCAGCAATCACTTTACTCCCCCTAGCGTGTTTTCATATGCGGATCCTGCAGTGGATGCTATTTTCCCAGTGGTCCTTTCAGCAGCTTCCCATGTCACACACCATTCTAATCACTTAGTCATGCAAAAGACACCTTTCTTGGTGGACGGTCTCCCCTCAAGTACTCCAGGGCAGACCTGTGGTCCTTCCTCCTCCTGTTGCCACTGTGACAACGGATGCCTCCCTGATCGGGTGGGGGGGCATTTTTGGGGCAGGACAGTCCAGGGCACATGGCAACCCTTCGAATACCACTTGCACATAAATGTCTTGGAAATGAGAGCGGTACTTTTAGCGTTGCAGGCCCTTCAGGACTCTCTACCCACCGGGACTATTGCAATTCAAACAGACAATATGTCTGTAGTATGGTACATCAACAAGCAGGTCGGAACCAGATCCTACCCCCTATGTCAAGAAGCACTCAGACATTGGCAATGGGTGATCTCTTCTCAACGGTTTCTGGTAGCAACTCATATTCCTGGGAAGTCCAACGTCATAGCGGACAGAATGAGCAGAGCCATTCTCATGCCTCACGAGTGGTCTCTCAACCAGACAATAGCGGAAAGAATTTTCAGAAGGTGGGGTCAGCCTTGCTGCAACCTTTTTGCAACACCTCTAAACAGCAAGTGCCCAGACTTCTTTACCCTCTTCCCTCTCCCAGGTCTACCCCCCAGAGATGCTCTAGTTCACGATTGGCCCCGGGGTCTTCTGTATGCATTCCCCCCCTTTCCCTTGATTACTCAATTAATCCAGAAAGCAACTGCCTTGAGAGCCAGGATGATCCTCATTGCCCCTTACTGGCCTCGACAAATTTGGTTTCCATTCCTGCAACACCATCTACTGGAGCAGCCCTGGCATCTGGACCCAGTGCCAGATCTTCTGACCCATCAATCGGGCGGGCTGCATCAGTCCCTTCGATCTCTCAACCTCACAGCATGGTTACTCCACTTCCAACCCTAGCCAGGCTTCCCCTTATCTCTCAACCAGGTCGAGATATCATCCTCGCTTCTCACAAGTCTACTACTAGAAAGACTTATGCTAGCAAATGGAAGCGTTTCTCTGTCTGGGCAGGGAAAAAGCACATGGACCCCTTTACGGCTCCTGTCCAGGCAGTTCTAGAGTTTCTAGCAGAACTCTTTCGATTGGGCTCCTCCTCCTCAGCTACCATCAGAGTTCAACTGCCAGCATCATGTCCCACAAACGTTGCAAAGCCTTTTTAAAAGGAACCCTTTTACTTAGGCCCTCGGTTAAGGACCCTCCCTCACCGTGGGACTTAAATTTGGTACTGTCTTAAATCTGTCTTCCTTAATTCTTCCTCCCTTTGAGCCGGTGGCTTCTTGTTCGTTGAAGTTCCTCTCGTGGAAAACACTCTTCTTAGTAGCCATCACCTCAGCAAGAAAGGTCTCGGAACTTCAAGCCCTTTGCGTTCGCCCTCCTTATCTTGTTTTTCACAAAGACAGAGTGTCACTTAGGACTAATCTGTCCTTTTTACCCAAAATAATCTCAGAAAAAAATCTGAATCAGACCATAGATCTTCCAGTCTTCTTCCCTAATTACACCAATGGAGCTGAACGAAAGTTACATTGTTTGGATGTTCACCGTCAGTTACGCTTCTACCTGGATAGAACTAAGCAAATGAGAAAATCAAACCAGCTGCTCTTGTCTTATGTGGAGGGGAAGCAAGGCCAACCAGTCTCTAAGGTAACTTTGTCCAGGTGGTTGTCCTGTCTTATCATGTTGGTCTATCAGTTGAGGAACACCAAACTTCCTACTAAGCCTAGAGCCCATTCAACCAGAGCTTTAGCTTCTTCAATAGCCTTTCAGGCAAGATTGCCAATGGATTCCATTTGCGCAGTGGCCACTTGGGCCTCTCCTCATACCGTCATTTCTCATTACAAGCTCGATATGGCCTCCAGAAGTCGGGCTGATTTTGGTTCCACGGTACTCAAGAGTTTGTTCTATTGAGCCACCCAGGATTTAGGTGCTAGGGATGCTGTCCCATCCGGCAAGAATGAAGGCGAGATTGACAACTTAACATTAAGAAGTTATGTTCTTACCATAACGTTCCATGTTAGTTGTCTTCTTCTCGTATTCTTTCTTGTGTCCCACCCTCCATCCCCCTAGCCTGGGAGATCTAGAGTACCTTGTGAGAATTTTTGCCACCTCAGTTATTTCCCCAGCTAGCTCCCTTGCTCCCTCTTTGTTGCTAGCTCTTCTAGAGGGCTTATATATATATATTTATATATATATATATATATATATATATATATATATATATATATATATATATAGATATATCCTTCTCCCTTTTGTATCTATGATTAGGTGGATTGTTCTCTGTTGTGGTGGGACATATATGTCCATAGTGTTAGCTATCAAATGACATCTGGGTATATGACGCCTAGCATTATGGGACATAGCATAGCCTCGAGCCGGTAAAAATAGCTCTCGAGCTTTAGTATTAGGCCGAGTTGGAGCTGAGGATCGGCTCCGAACCCATCCAGCAAGAAAGAAGGTGAGAAGAAGACAACTAACATGGAATGTTATGGTAGGTACATAACTTCTCATTCTCTGAAATTCTTGACTTGGAAAACTATTTTCTTGATTGCCATTATCTCAGCTAGGAGGGTATCAGAATTACAAGCTCTATCCATTCGTCCCCCTTACTTCATTTTTCACAAAGATAGGGTTTTTATGTACTCACCATAACGTTCCATGTTTGTTACCCTTGATCTCGCCTTCCTTCTTGCACCCCCTCCTTCCCCCTCCTGGATGATCGAGAGGAATTATCCATCATTTGGCTACATAGGCTGTGATTCCCTTCCTGCCTTATGAGTTGGATAGACTAAGAGTCCTTCTACTACTATCTTGGCGGTATATGTGTGTGTGTGTGTATATATATATATATATATATATATATATATATATATATATATATATATTCACACACACATACATATATACATATATGTATAGTTTATATACATGTCTATCTATATTTGCATATTATAGTCTAGTGTTATGGGTTATCACAAACGAGATATGGGTAACTCTCGCTAGGCATGTTGGGATAGGGTCTAGCCTCGAGCCACTGGAAGCTCTCGAGCTTTAGAATGTGGCTGAGTCGGAGCCCCCAACCAGCAAGAAGGAAGGTGAGATCAAGGACAACAAACATGAAACGTTATGGTTAGTACATAATTTCTTTTTTTACAGCTGGGAGAAAGTGTTTTTTATTGACTGCCACATGACTTTTAATTACTTTTAAAACAGGAGTGGCACTTATTTTTACTTTTGTACTAAAATGTTGTTAAAACTGCTTTTCTTTTTCTGTTGTAAACGTCATTTTACTTTTGGGGGCTGGGGTGAGTATATAAAGTGCTTTTTTTACTGTGTTTTTGTGGAGAAAAAAGTTACTTTTTTCCAATTTATCCATTGTACTGTATGCTACTGCCCTGGGAATCGGGTAGCTTTTTCAGCTTAACCATGGAACAGCCTACCTGTTTCTTGATTCTTCATTCTTCCAATCACAAAAGGAAGAAAGTTACTAAACCATCCTTGCTACCACAGTAAGCTGCTAAATTGCCTCAGCCACAGATAGATGACTGTGCTGTGCTGATTACTGGTTCCTCAGACCATTCATCTTTTTCTCTGTCCCACCTGTGTGTATCCCACCAAGGATACAACCAGCTAGCCAGGTTTATAAAGCTTAACAGCATCTTTCATATACCCAAACTGCAAGGAGCTGAAGTGGAGTTCCATATAAAATTCAGCTTGAGCATGAAAATCTTCAGAGTTTTCTTCCCACTGAAGTGTGCTCCTATGGCTGGCTTTGTGGACCTAATAGTCAGGACTAGGCAAGTAAGTTCTCTTCTGGAAAAAAAAAAATTTCTGAGGAAATAAAGTATTTATATTTGAAAACTTGTTTCCCTTTTGCTAGGAACTGTTATATCATGGACTGTCAGAATGAAAACTAGTGACTGTCCAAATCAAGAGAATTTATTACAATTAAAAAAGACACGGCACAACATTTACAATTTTTAATTTTTAATTGTAATGAATTCTCTTGATTCAGACAGCCGTTAGTTTTCGCTTTGTTGGTTATTTAGTATGTTATTAATTTATCGTTATATTGTGGAACGTCTTTACATATAAAGTACATTTTCAGCTGAAAATGTTAATGTGAGAAAAAAGTTTAAATGCGTTTGTTATCAAACGTTATTACCTCAAATCTTGACTGTCACATGCCTACCTAGTCACACTTGATGATACTGTTCTGGGCTACACAATGGAGCATACATTGCTCTTTTCAGTTCTTCTTTCCACTATCAACAAGAAGTGTATTTCTTGGGAGTCTTGAGTCCAGCTTGCTGTATCACCCTCTCAACAAACAATGGGTGGATCTGCTGTGGTCAGACTGGGCTCCTCAGACTGCTCATCATTGTCTCATAATCTTTCTGGTGTATCACCTACAACCACTAAGGACTTAAGAGTTAATCACTTCCTCTGCAGCTGTTCATTAGCTTCTACCTTGACAAGGGAGAACCACTCTTGTCAGTCTCGCGCATACTAGTGGTTGTAGGTTTACCGCTTAGCTGAGTTCGAGCTTGTTTTCAAGGGTAGTGCCCCTGCCATGAGTTGGCCATTTTCCAGGGAGTTTCCCAGGAAAACAAAATCAGTGAGGTATGCACATTCTCTTGTAGTCTTCTTCTCTTTGAATGGAGAAGTCTTATAGGGATTATGTCTAGCCTTGAACATTTTTATTTCTGTTTCTTCACTGACTGTTAATAGGAAAAGAAAAGGCTTTCCCTTTTTTCTATCACTGATTCCTACTCAGAACAACAAGGACTGTAAGAAGACTGTTTTTCAGTATTTCTCCTTAAGCCGAAGATTTTGTTTCTGAGGAATGTGTTTCTTCAGTTCTGTCTCCAGTGCACTTGTGTTTTCTGAAAGATTTCTTTCATTGGAAACAGATTGAAATTCCTGTGTCCTAGCAAATGTAATGCTTTGTTACCACCGGTATACTGTCTGTCTGCAGCGGATCCTTCCATGTTGTTTGTCTTAGAGGATCTTTTCTTTACAGCTTGCAGTTTGCCTGACCATCAACTCTCTGCTCCCTAGCAGTTTGTCATGTTATACAAGTACTTCAGACATGTAAATTCTTGTTCTCCAATACGAAATTGGATCCTGCAGTGATATCCTTAACTAAATTGCCTACTGATAAACATCTTGTGAATGCTAACTCAATACCTTCTGACAATGCTGGAAAAGCTTTTATCAGGATTGGGAAGAAAGTTTACTCTTCTGTAACTTTAACTTACAGAATTTTGAACTGCCAGACTCGGATGTTAATTTTTTTCTGGCTTCTTTTGAAAACATAAGGTAGTTAACTGTTAACCTTCCATCTCCTGAGGTTAAAACTGCTTTAGGTCACTTAATTGTGCCTGCTTCTGTTGTAACCAATCACTCTGTACTGTTGCTGTATATAGAGCTGCTTGGGTGCATTCTCAGAACCTCTCAGAAGATGTTGAAACTGAGATTTTGTGGTCTCCCTAGATGAGAGTTAGACTCTGTTCTGCTGCACTTTTAAAAGGTTTGATGTAAGAAGGAAATAGAATCTAGGGGTTACTCAGATTTTGCAGCATTCTCAAGATCTTATTACAAGAAACAGATTAGTACCCTCAGAAATGTCCACCTTTTCCTCTGATTCACAGGACCCGTCTAAAGATTCTCATGGATTCCCCAAAGATTGTAGTGGTGACTCCCTTTTACCCAAGGTGACAATAGTTCTCCCTTCTTTTGAAACTGGACAAGGGTAATTACTACAAGCTTGTCTACAGACTGGATTCCCATACACAAGATGGGGGTTGTTTGATGCATCCCAACTTGAAAACACTTCAGATAACTGCCTGCCTAGATTATAGAGTTTTGATACCTTTTAGGTATCCTTTTTTTGAAGGATGTGGAGCAAGTTCTAAGGCAACAAAATAATAGAAAATCATGTATGTCTAACTGGAAAAGATTTTCGAGTTGGTGCTGCTCCTCCTAGAACTAGGTACATTATTAAGGCCTGGATTCCTCTGGTTCTTGACTTTTTGTGTGAGTTCTTACAATTTGGCCTCTGAATTTCATTTATCAGCCATTTCTGCTTGTCCGCCTTTAGATCCCCCTTTCTTTGTACCCTTAAATCAAGCAGTTTATGTTGAGTCAGCCCTACCTCATTTTCTGTAAAAACGGGGTTTATTTGACAACTAATCTTTTTTTTTTTGTGCCTAATGACTTCAGAGTTTACTTTAAGCAAGACATTTAATTTCCTTGTATTCTTTACAGAACTTAAAACAAGTGAGAAGGAATTCTTCTTGCAGATATTACTTGGACAGAACTCTATCCTTCAGGGAAGCCGATCAGCTGTCTGTCACCAATGAAGGTAAGAGAAAAAGACAATCATTGGAGACTATTTTCTGATGGTGGTCTCATGATTTTTCTTTCTGCTATATTTATCATATCATACCACTTCCAGGCAGGGTTACGGCTCATTCTTCTAGGGCTTTGCCTTTATATGTGGATTTTTTGGAAAGGGGTGAAGTCTAAAGGCTTTCAGAAGGCAACAACTTGGTCCCCTAGGCATTATTTTATAATGCACTACAACCTGGATTGCTCAAGGGCTGGTGGATGTTTGAATTCCATCCTCCTTCTTACATGTTTATAAGCTATGGTAATCTCCTCATTTAGCTTTGGCTACTGCAGCAGTGATCTTAATGTAGTACATAATCCAGCTGTGTAAGTGAGATTACTATAACAGTAGATATTCTAATTGATCACTGTTGCAGTAGCCATACCCTCCCCCGAGCCCCCCCCCCCCTTTGTTTTTTGCGTATTCTGCCAGGGTGTGGATGTACATACCATCATGTGTATAATTGTACTAGGAGTTGTTGCCTAGCATTAGTTCCTTTCAAGTTTGTAGCCTCTCTCCATGGGGCTAGAAAATTCTGGAGATTTTTTTCATTCTAACTGCCTTTTCTATGGAGTTCTGTTAGGTTGCATGGAAGGTACCCTTAAGCTTTGTAAAGCTGGACAACCGGTCATATCCTTGGCGGAATATGACCCATTTAGTTTAGGCTACTGCAACAATGATCAGTTATAACATCTACAGTTATGGCAAGTTATGTGTACTTTACTGTTACAGAATAATCCAGTTTAGTCAACTAATGACAGATTTGGATTGTGGACAGGGGTGTAGGAAGCCAGTGCAGTTTTGAATATTCAGGTAGACAGATGGTTATACTAAGATTTATGTTTTTGTATTGGAGTAGATCTCTTTGTAGTGAAATAAGGTCTGCTGAAAGTTTACCATACATCTGGGAAAACACACCATATAAATATAAACTGCAGTAATATAAATATGGAAAATAAGGGGGGAAAGGGTTGCCTGAAAGATACTTGTGCAAACTTTTGTACATGATGTAAATGACATGATCATTTTCATCCAGATCTGTGAAGTACTGGGGGCTAAGAAATGAAGAAGTGGTAAGTAAGCAAATAGAGGAAAGCAATGATGTACATGAGAGAGAGACACATGGGCACACTTGTACAGCAGGAGAATGGTGAAGTGTAAACAGTTGTCAACAATTCACAAATAGCATGGTTTATTTGAAAAGCAGTTGACAGTGAAGAACAGTGCATCATTGTGAAGAAAAAAATGAAGGTGTGGAAACAGATGAAGGTAATTTAGAAAGAAATGAAGATACAATAGCAAAAGGAGACAGTAAAATAAATGAGCAAAGCAAACTCTGTAATATCCACAAAAAAGACAAATAATATAAAAAAAGCATTTTATATAAATATGCATGGATTGTAGAGTTTATTCGAATGGATGGTGTAATTTAGTGACTTATGGTAACAGACAGTGGTATAACATGCTTACAGGATATAAAAGTTATTAATATAGCTAGCATGAGTCAAACAGAAAATTTAAAGTGGAGGGAATTTTATTTTGGTTATAGTAAGACACCAGTTATGTGGAATCTTGTTTTGTTAATGAATAGATGAATTAATGTCATAAAGACAATACCTGACATGTCATTATTCAGAAACATTGTTAAGGATGGACAAAAACTATGAAAATAAATGCCTCAGTTAAAAGTAAAGTAAAGAAAGACAATAACTTTTCATAGGTAGTCTTTTTCATATGTTTAAGGAAGCATTTTATTTTTAATGTGGAATAAGGAACAGAGAGAGGTGACACAGAGATTAAGCAAGGTGTTGATGTAAGACCTGAGAAGGAAATTCTAATAAAAAAAAAAAAAAAAAAAAAAAAGGATGAAACAGATGGTGGGCAAAAAAAAAACATAATAGAGGGAAGCCAAATTAACATATTTAATTATTAGGTTCTGGAAAGCTTAAGTTGCTGAAGTAGGTAAAATTAGTGTATTAAAAACTGTTGATGTTATGTTGTCCTGTCGCACCTTTAGTCTTACTTGTATGGTTTCGGAGCAGATCCTCGGCTCTGACTTGGCCGAATACACAGCTGGAAGTTTCAAACTTGGCTCATGGCAGGTTGGTATCCCATGATGCAGTGGTGCAACTCTCCAGATCTCGTTTGACGCTTTACGAAGTTGGATGTGCTGTTCTTGGCCGTGGCTAAGTTTTTTGTCTTTTTACACTTTATTAGCTTAAACTTTTAGGATTCATGCATTAGTAGTGTTTTTTGTGTGCTTAGATAGTTAGATTTAGCGTGTAGCTTACTTTATGTCCTTTCTACTGTTGTGTGCTGTTGTTTGGCTGTCGTTTTTTGCAGGCCTACTTGTATCCCATAGTTAATTATTGTAGTGGTGTGCTGTTTTAGTCTACACTCATAGTTAGTTTATCATTTAGCTCCTTAAATTAGAGAGCTAATTGCCCATTTTAGTTAGAGGGAGTGTAGTGTTATTGTTAGTGTGTGTGTTCTATCCTTGGTATCTAGGTCCGTTTAAGTTAGAGGTCCTAGTGCTCGCCTTTAGCCAGAGCAAGTTAGTTTTCAAATATGTCTTTAATGCTTCTTAGATGTGCAGTGTTTATTAGCTTAGATTGTGTTTATATATCTAGCAGTGTACTGAGTTATTTGCTATTTGTAATCCTTTTGGGACCTTCTCTCTTCTATCATGTTTAAAGACACTAGGGAGAAAGACCATAAGCCTTTGGGCTTTAAAAAATCTCAGAAATGTACCCAGAAAATGTCAGTTACAGATGGACATGTCATTTGTGTATATTGTCTAGGGGATGTACATCTACAGGAGAATTGCACTTTCTGCCACTCCTTTAGTGCACGTGTGTTACAGGAGAGGAGAAACAAATTAATTGTTAAGGGACTCTTAAATCCAACCTTTGAGGAATCTGTGCAGAGTGCTTCTTCATCCTCTACTTCTTCTAAGAGGGGCAAACCATCCAAAAGTCATCCCCTATTTCTTCGGCTCAGTCTGAGCCTCCAGAAAAATTGTCCAAACTTTCCAAGCCATCTATCTCCTCAGCTCCACAGGCCTTGGAACCGACGGAGGTCATCATTATTGACAGGTCTGGTTCTTCGGCCCCAAGGTCATCGGATACCATGTCTCGGAGCTGGTTCAGTGACATTCCACTGGTCTCTCTTATCTTGAGATCTCCCATTTTGGAGAGATCTCGTTCACCTTCTCTATCCTGCAGGTCCACTAGGAGCCTATCTAATGATGACATGGAGCGGGTGGTGCACAGACTCTTGAAGTCACTGGTGCTAGCTAAATTGTTCTTGGCTGCGGCCCATCAGGTCTCAGAGCCTTCCAAGAGTCTTGCATCCACTGTTGTTCCTCCTCCGAGCCAAGCTGGATCTTTGGAGCCAGAGTGCCTTGTACCACTTACTGTAGAACCGTCGGTTCTGGGACCCTCTTCAGAGATTACTGAACTGACATCTGCTCCGACACTCTCAGCACTGTCTGGAGTGTCTGGGAGCCGGTGCTCTCTGTCCGGCCCCGAATGGGATGCTCAGACCTGAACTTCTTCGGTTCCGAGCCTACCCCTTGGTGCATTGGCTCGGGTGAGCTCGACTCCTACATCGGCCTCTGAGCCAGTCTCTCTGGGACCGGGGGTGTCCTCCATCTCCTCGGAGCCAGAGATATCCTCGGAACTGGTGGGGTCTGCATTTGCGCTGATGAGTGTGCTGTCCCCCTCTACAGCTCTACATAGGGATACTGGCATTCATCCCCCCCAAGGCACTGGGTACTGTCTCAACACCACCCCATCCACAGGACAGGAGAGATCCAGAGCCTCAAGATCCCACATTGGGTGAACTCCACTTTTCCGAGGCCTCCCCAGAATACCCTTCTGAGGACCCCCTCAAAAGAGGACATGCAAGAGGAAGCACATAGACTCCCCTGATGAGTCCGTCACCTCAGACACAGACCTGAAGGAATCAGAAGGGTCCCCACGGCTGTCCTCTGATGATATCTCATTTGCAGATATCCTGAAGATTCGAAAGCAGAGAGGCAGCTGGAAAACCATCACCCCTTCTGATGAGGAGTCTGTGTACCTGAAGACCTTTAGATCTCAACCTTCAGCCTCCTGGGTGTCTCCGCCTTTTGTTGAACTAATGGACTTGGTCAGTCGAAAGGCATGGGAGTCACCTGACACTATGGAACCAGTCCCTCGAAGGCCAAACAAGTTTTTGTCAGCCCCTACTGGAAAAGACTTTCTCACAAAGGGTGTACCTATAGATGCTATGGTGGTGGCAGCAGCCACCAAGAAGGAACTTTCTGAGACATCCTCATGTGTTCATCCTCCAAACAAAGATTCTCGAATGATGGACAGATACATGAACCATGTGTTTTCGTCAGTGACTTTTACACTCCGATCACTGAACTACCTCACTCACTTTGCAAGGCTGCAAAGAGATCTCCTGAAAGAGCTACGAGATACTCTACAAGGTTCATTAGCTGCGGGGGTGAATGAGAAAGTCTCCTCCCAGCTATACACCTTAAATTCTATCATCTCCTCCATGAGATTGATATCTTATGCAGTGGATGGAGTGAGTAGGGCAGCGGCTTCAGGAGTTTCCTTGAGGAGACACTCCTGGATGTGCTTGTGTAATTTTGCGGAACCTTTAAGTCTACCTTTACTAACACACCCTTTGATGGTTCCTCACTTTTTGGACCCAAAGTAAAAGAGACGCTCACCAGATGCGAGCAGGAAGGAAAAACTCTGTCTGCTGTTGGAGTATGTTTTTCTGTACCTTCAAGACCTTACCCTAAAGGTCAAAAGAGTGGAAAAATGTGGTTCAAAAGATCCCAGGGAGCTTTCCAAGACGCATTAGGTGAATCCTTCCCCAGAGGCAGAGGAGGAGGCAACAATGTTAGACATCATCCTAGAGGCAGAGGGGGTCTGCAAAACCAGGGTGAATGTGATTCCTTTTGCAGACGTCCCTATCAGCATTCCTGAAAGGAGGCCCACCTGCTCTACTCTGGAGGCAGTCGGGGGATGTTTGTCTTTGTACCCAGAAGCCTGGCAAAGTATCACAAAAGACAAGTGGGTATAAAGCATAATATCCAGAGGATATTCCATTCTCTTTTGCCACCCTGTCTCACAAATCAGAACAATCCCGGATGTTCCACCCAATCTAAGGGAGCAAGCAACTATAGAAATCCAAAAGTTGCTGGACAAGAGAGTCATCCAAAAACTCCCCGCAGACCAAACGGAATTCGGAACTTACTCAAGATTTTTTTGGTACCAAAAAGAACAAGGGACTGGAGACCCATACTGGATCTCAGCAAGTTAAACAAATCTGTCAAAAGGTCAAAGTTCCAAATGGTGACACTGCAGTCAATACTTCCCTTCTTAGGGAAAGACGATTGGATGTGCTCAATAGACCTGCAAGATGCATACTACCACATAAAAATGGACAGAGCATCGAGGAGTCACTTATGCTTCTGGCTGGGAGCCAGTCATTATCAGTTCTGAGCTCTGCCCTTTGGTCTCACTACAGCCCCCAGAGTGTTCAACAAATGCATGGCAGTAGTAACGGCTCACTTGAGATGTCTTGGATTCCAAGTGTTTCCATATTTGGATGACTGACTCCTAACTGCTACCACCAAGCATCTACTCCAACAAGCCAGGGATGCGACATTGGAAATCTGTGCTCAGTTAAGCATAACAGTCAATTTACAAAAATCTACCTTGCTGCCCTGTCAACATAATACCTTCATAGGCACAAACCTAGACACTGTTTCCATGATGACACGTATACCAGCTGACAGAATTTCAGCCCTCAGACAGTAAATACTTTTCCTTCTTCCCAAGGACAATGTAAAGGCAAAGGTAGTTCTGAACTCCTAGGGGCAATGGCTTCAACCATAACACCAGTTCCTCTCACCAGGATGCATATGAGAAGCCTTCAATGGCTCCTGTTCTCCCAATGGTCGCTTCAAGAACTTCCTGTGTCCCACCTTCTCAGAATAACGGAGTCATGCAAAAGGGACCTACGGTGATGGATCCAGTCCAACAATGTGACTATCGGGAGACGCTTTATTCCACAACAACCTGTTGCTGCAGTGACCACGGACACTTTCCAGATGGGGGGGGGGCATTATCTGGGAAGGATGGTCCAAGGTATATGACAGGACTGGCCCACTTGCATATCAATGTTTTAGAGATGAGACCAGTGCTTCTGGCGTTACAAGCACTCCACAGCTCTCTTCCACTGGGGACGATTGCTATACAGTCAGACAATATGTCGGTAGTTTAGTACGTAAACAAACAAGGAAGAACCAAATCATACCCACTTTTGTCGCAAGGGTCTGAGAGTTTGGTAATGTGCAATTTCTTCCCAACGCTTTCTAGTAGCAATGCACATCCCGGGGAAATCCAGTGTGATAGCCAACAAGCTCAGCAGGGCAATATTAATGCCTCACGAGTGGTCTCTGAATCAGAACATAACGGAAGAGATTTTCTGGAAATGGGGTCATCCTTGCTATGATCTTTTTGCCACTCCCATGAATGCCAAGTGCAGCAGCTACTTTGCCCTAATTCCCCCGCTGGGGGAGACACGACTGGCCCTAGGGACTTCTTTATGCCTTTCTCCCATTTCCTCTCATACCCAAAGTCATCCAGAAAGCAAAATCCTTGGGAAGCAGGATGATTCTCATTACCCCATATTGGCCTTGGCAGATTTGGTTCCCCTTCCTCTGGCCTCTTCTTCAGGAGAAGCCATGGACTCTGGACCCAGTTCCAGACCTTCTGGCACATATGTCAGGTGCACTTTATCCTTCTCTCCACACCCTCAACTTGACAGCATGGCTGCTCCACTTCCCACTTTAGTCAGGCTTCAGAACTTCACACCAGCAGTCAAACACATATTGATGTCCTCTCATAAAGTTTCTACTAGAAGACTATATACTAGCAAATGGAAAAGATTTTCTCACTGGGCACAAAATAGAAACACTGACCCTTTCTCTGCACCTATTCAGTACATTCTAGAATTTCTGGCAGAACTCTTCCAGCAAGACTCGGCTGCAGCAACTATTAAGGTCCAGCTGGCTGCAATTTTGAATTTCCACATTAGTGACCATTCTCCTAACTTAATGTTACACAGGTTGTGTAAAGCATTTTTAGATGGCGCTTCCTTATTTTGACCTCCTTTTAAGGAACCACTTCCTCCTTGGAATTTAAATTTTGTCCTATCTCAACTTACATTGCCACTGTTCGAGCCTTCTTCATCTTGTAACCCCAAATTTCTTTCTTGGAAGACCATTTTTCTAGTAGCCGTAACATCTGCCAGAAGAGTCTCAGAGTTGCAAGCACTGTCAGTCAGACCTCCATATCTGATCTTTCATAAGGATAGGGTATCGTTGCGAACTAATCCATCCTTTATACCTAAGGTTTGTTCTCAATCTAAGATCAGTCAATCCATTGAACTCCCGGTGTTTTCCCCAAGCCATAGCAACAAGGCAGAGTATAAACTCCATCAGTTGGACGTGCATAGACAGCTGAGATTCTATTTGCATAAAACTAAAGATTTCAGGAAATCTGATCAATTATTCATCTCCTTCTCTGAGGTAAAAAAGGGTATGCCAGATTCTAAAGTCACCCTTTCAAATTGGCTCCCAAATTGTATCACCTTTATCTATACCTCCAATAATAGAGAGCTGTCATTCAGAATTAGGGGTCACTCAAACCAGAGCATTAGCTACATCATTTGCTTTTCAGGCCAGAATGTCTATGGACAGTATTTGTGCTGCAGCTACATGGGCCAATCCTCATACATTTATCACTCATTACAAAGTGGATTTGGCCTCCAGGGACAGGGCGTCCTTTGGTTCTACTGTGCTCAAAGGTGTACTTTCGTGAGCCACCTGGGAAAAAGGTGCTAGAAATGCTGTCCCATCCAAGTAAGAATGAAGGCGAGATAGGACAACATAACATTAAGAAGTTATGTACTCACCATAATGTTCCATGTTTGTTGCCCATCTTGCCATTCATTCATACGACCCCTCCCTCCTTCCCCTGTTCAAGGACTCCTAGAGGACCTGGTGGTGATCTTTCCTCTTTATATGAGCTCCTTGACTCAGTTTGTTTCTCCTTGACATGGGGTCATACATGTATAATTATAAATATATAGATAGATATATAGATATAGATATATATATATATATATATATATATATATATATATATATATATATATATATATGTGTGTGTGTGTATATATATAATATATATATATGTTAGTCATCAGTATGTTAGCAGCAAACAAGATCTGGAGAGTTGCCCCACTGCATTATGGGATACCTACCTGCCACGGGCCAATTTTGAGACTTCCAGCTGTATATTCGGCTGAGTCAGAGCTGAGGATTGGCTCCGAACCTATCCAAGTAAGAATGAATGGTGAGATGGACAACAAACATGGAACGTTATGATGAGTGCATAACTTTTTTTTTCTTTTGGCTGTGTGGAGCAGAAGTACAGAGCCCTAACTGTGACCCAGGCAACATGGAAACAATTAGTGACCCTGTCATTGGAAGAGCCAGTCAGGGTGCAGGAGGAATGAAGGGGTATGACCTGCTCACTCTCCTGGGGAAGATGGTATTTTCATGCACTCAGAGGCACACAGGGTATTGAGAGCTTCCTGATGAAGACCAGAGGGAGCGCTGTTTATGCTGTGGTGGGCAGGGATGCTTGGAGGAAACACCATTTTTAGAAGGGGGACAGCCTTCATGGACAGCCCATTCCATGTCCCCTCCCTGGTGTTTTGCCTAGTAGACACTTGGTTAGAGCCAGAAAAAAACACTTAGAACTACCCCTAATTTGCTGTTTCAGTAAACCTCCTTTCAGTAATCTCTCCCTTGGTGAAACAAAATAATGGGTTGACAGACTGAGAGGGAATCTAATGCCAGTCAGCCAGCTGTGGCAAAAGTTGATAAAAAAATTGTTTTCACAGATCACAGTGGTGAGTTTTTGGGAAGAATACAAAAGTGAGGCTTGTATAGGATAATTAAAAAAATAGATGAATGTAATGGGGGGGGGGGAAGAAAAGTTTTATTTTGTTAGCTATTTTTTCGTGATCGTTAGGTAATGAAGTTCTTTTATAAAAAGTGTTTCACAGTGAGTTTGTGATAAAGAAGATAAGAAAGAAATAATGATATTGCAGATAGTGAGGTACAGCAGAAGAATTATAGAAGAAGAATGAATAAACTTCATGAGGCTTTAGAAAAAATGGTAAAGAAAATTTAAGATACAAAACATTTATTTTTCAGTCCAAGATCACAGGGGAACTGGAATATATCTTGGAGTTCAGTGGGCATAAGGCTGAAACTACTACTGAATTGGGGAAAAGACCATTGCTTGACACAACCAGGCACATGCGTGAACACACATACATATATGACACACAAATGTATATATGGGTGCCACAGCTGTGGGTAGTTTGGAAGACTGATAATTCACCTTTAGCAAGTCTTTCTCACATGGGATAAAATGAAGTACCTGCTGAAAACACATACAGACACACGGAGGCTGTGCGGACTCTGCACTGAAAGCACCTTAGTCATGAAGGAACTCGAAGAACCAAGTGTTGTGATGCATATGGAAGAATTATGAGGTTAAGAGAAAATGTAGATAGGTAAAAAATGAGGAGTGTATATAAAAAGAAACACAGGGTGATTGGAAGTTCTTGTTAATGAAAACATAAAAAGATTAAGAAAAAGAAACTCAATGAGTACTATTAAAGAAGGAAATTCTGAAAGAAAAGTAAAAAAAGTGTTTTATTTGGTAGGAATGTAAGTATGTACTGAAACACGGTGGATTAGACTTTAGTTTTTATCAGTGGAAGATTGTTGTAGGTTCATAAGTAAATACTAGGCTAGCTGCCCTTATGGGCCATTTTAAGCCTAGTCAGTTTCCCTTTTTGTACTTGAATTAACCTAGCCTGTTTCTCTTATCCATCCCATGGCCGGTAATTATATATTACCCCTAATAAGAATAACTGGGATCATGCCATAGATAATTTGAGGGGAGTCCATGTCTGGGATAAGGCATTTAGGAACTTCTTCTGTCCATTAGTTGTACAGGAGAAAGTTCTGAGGTAGATTTTCTGTTTTCCATCCCTAGATCCAAATTGTGCTTGAATATGGATAGAGATTAACTTTGTTTTATGTGTATGGGGAGTCTATTCCAGAGCAGCATTATTGTCTACAAGATATACCTAATCCTCCATACTGTTCTTTTGATGTTTCAGAAGAGGTTTAGATCCCTAGACTGAGAATTTCTGAGGCCATTTGACTTGCTTATGTGCAGTAAATCCATTAGTATTGGGTCAGAGGATGCCTTGTATACCAGCCACATGCCACCTCTTAGTCTGCAGAATACCGAATATAGTGGCTGTGCTTTGAGTTGTTCGATGTAGGTTATGATATTTAGGGCTTGTGTCCTTTTCATTAAGGTATCTCTGTGGATGTTGCAGTTGTTGGATGTGTTTGGACAGATGTATGTCAAAGGGACATTATGTTCAGTGACTGGCCGAATGAAGGTAAGTAAAGGAAGACAATGACATCCTTAGATCTAAACACAATCCCTTTGTTTATAAGCTATGCAGTATAGAAAGACTTTCTTCCAACAATGGAAACGTTTAAAATTAAGGTCACTGTCCACATAAGTTTCCAAATCCTAAACAACTGTGTCAACTCTTAGGAGCTTGTTAATGTGGAAGTTCCCTGCAATAGCTGAATTCCCAAAGGATTCAGTAATGCATTTTCATGACTTTGGCACCAGTTATTTATTTGGGTCAGTCCTTCCTGCATTAATTATTAACATTATTACTAAACATTTTTACTAAATTATTACTAAACTGAGACCTCCAAGATGGCTGCACATTGAGTAACAGCTTAGCTCTAGCTCTCCTGGTGTGAAAACAGAAACTCAACAGAGAAGAAAAGTAGACTTTTGTGTTTATGGGTAAAATTCAGTAACTGGCTAATAAGTGTATTTGCCTGGATGCCAGGAAAAAAAGAAATACAAATCACATGGAAAAAATCAACTACAAAAAGTGAAGAAGAAATACTGACTGGAGAAAGTTCTGCAACTGTTCAGCAAAAAGCAATGCATCCTCCAGACATGACTTCCAGTAACCTTCAGAAAGATATAAGACAACTGCACACACACCTGGTTAAAATAAACTAAACACTTATGGAGTATATCAACACAAACAACAAAAGGCTGGAATAAATGAAAGAAGCTTTAAACAGATATTCAGACGAGGTGATAAAGCTACAAAAATCAGAGGTTGAATTGAAAAAAAAGGCTGGCTGAATATGAGACTATTCAGGAAGAGTTGTTTCAAAAAATAATAGAATTAGATGCCAAAGAACATAGGGAAAACCTGAGATTTCTGGCTATACCAGAGAAGCTGGAAGGAGCAGACTACATTATTTTTATGAAAAGCACAAAAAAGCAGATGGACTGGTATTCCACAGCAGGAGTTGTTAGTTGAAAGTGCACATAGTGTGTATGCTCCAAACCTATCTATGAGAAAACAGCCTAGACCTTTAATAGTAAAGATACATTTCTACCAGCAGAAGTAGTTGATTCTAACAAAACTGTGGCAGAAGGACAAAATACTAAAAGTGGAGACAGCAGAGCAGTAGAGTGTTTGTGGAGAATGACTACTCATTGTACTAGGCAGAAGAGGAGTAAATTATTTCCATTATTTAGGGAATGTTGAGATGCAGGTGTGAGATTCCAACTGCTGTACACAGCTGTCTTCAAGGTATTCCTCCCTTAAGATACAAATTAATTTTTTTGATGAAGTACATGCTAAGGAGGAAATACAAATGTTTGTCCAACAAAAAATGAACT
The DNA here is from genome assembly GCF_019279795.1 of Protopterus annectens. Lineage (NCBI taxonomy): Eukaryota > Metazoa > Chordata > Ceratodontiformes > Protopteridae > Protopterus > Protopterus annectens. The sequence continues at coordinate 465,314,743 of NC_056750.1, forward strand.
GTGAAACAGAAGGAGATTCTGCTTCTTGTTTTTCTTGTAATAAAGACCATGGAGAGACTGCACCTGTGAAACCTTTTCCAGTGTTTAAAAGGGAAATGTTGGAGAGAAGGAAGGGAGCATGAGAGTTGATTAGAAGAATCGAGAGTATGTTGGAAATGAAGTAGAGACAGGAACTGGGAGATGGAGATGAATAGTAATAAAACCGGTAACTTAATGTGGGATTACATTTCATTAATTATTGTTGTGAAATATGACAGAAACTAGAAAACCTGGACATGTTGGACTTTTTCAGAATTTGTTGGACTTGTGGTGGACTCTAAAGTATATACCCTACTTCATGTCATTAATGTTTGTAAAACTTCTTTGGAGAGAGGAAGAGAGGGGCGAAAGTTAACTGTAAGTAAAGAAACATTTTTTCTTAATAGTACTATTTCTGTGGTGAATGGTTTTCTTTGCATGCTTAAAGTTTTCTCAGTTATTTTTTGGTGTAATGGTGATTGTAAATAGCCACTGCTGTTCTTTTTTTTCCTTTTCCTTTCTTTCTCCTTTCTCTTTTTCTTCTTCAGTTATAAGAAATGTATGCACTGCAATGTAAAAACCTGGTTAAAAGAGTGTTACAAAAGAAAAATGAATGTGTTTTTTCTCATTCTTGCATGGGGGAATGACTGGATTAAGGACCGTAGATTGATTTAGCAACAAGTTTTAAGAGAAAGCAAGTAAATGAAAATGAATATTCAATATTATGAGGCTTTTTCCTAGCAAACAGAAGTATGCTTAGTAGCAATTCTGTACCTGGCCCTCATGTCTCTGTAGAAACAGATGAAGAGAAATTGATTGGTTCTCATGTCTCCATGGAGACAATCTGATAATGAGAATTTGGCTCTCTGGTTCTCATGTCTTCATGGAGACAATCTAATAAAGAAAAATTTGTTACAGTCTGGTGTAGAGTGATTGATTAGGGAAAAAAGAAACAAGAAAAATGGCTAGGCAATAATGTTCTCTGAAAACATGCAAGTGTTTTCTCAGCTGGAAGAGCTATAAAGATAAGACAAAACCAGTTAGCACTTAGTAGAAGCACAAGCTGCACCATGCTTCTTAGCGTGGATAACCTTTCTTTTAGGTTAACTGATGTTTGTGAGGGTGGCTCTCAGTTTGGGACATTTGTCATATTACGATGGGAAAACTTCAGTATTTGAAGATGTGCATAGTTTTGTGTGTTAGTATTAAATTACTAGGTTTTAGGGAGTGTGATGCCCCTGCACTGGCCCAGTAATCAAGAAGCCTCAATCCTCACCACTAGCACCAGTGAAGGACGTGGACATTGTGAGGATAACAAGTACACAGACAGTAAAGTACAATTTCCCTTAAGAGCACACAGACATCACAGTCAGTCTGGAGCTGTTTTTTCTTTCTTTATCCAGATCCACAATAAGACTCCCCACTGGCACAGCTATATGGTCCAGATCTCAGCCTAGCTGGGCAAGCTAAAATCTCCAGCACCCTCTCTGTCCAACCAGTGCTTCATGTCCTTGCCCAAGTAGCTGACACACACACTTTGAGATAAGTTTATACAACCACACAGACAATCCCGGGGAAGGCTGGCACAGGTTTTCTAGATGTGCCCCATTTACCCAGACTATACAGTAGTAATTACAGCCACCACCCAGCTAATATTTATCAGCTACTCAAAGACCCTTAAAAGGGTGTCCAGTTATTACTGTGCAATATTATTATCCAATTGGTAGATGTGACTAAACTGTCTCAAGGCTTATTAGAGTGACTTGATACAGCATCCTTATATACATGCAGTGTACTCTAGAGTTTAACTTATCTCTACACAAACCAGCCACAGTTAAAAAGTTTTTAAATATTTAATAATAAATAATTAAAACCCAAGACAATACTTTCTACTACACAGTCAGTGCTAGTCAAGAGTTCAGAGATCACACAGAAATACTTAAACTAAATCAGTAGTACAGTTCTGACATCACATAAAAACACTTAGTCTAAACTTTCTAGTTATCTCTACAAGAAAACACAAGTCTAAGATAACTTACATGTGAGCAAGATGCAGTGCTGTGTGTTCGATGATTCAGACAAAAATGCTTAATGCCTTCTGATTCTCTCTGTTTAAATTGCTATTGCAGTTCTGATAAACATTACATCATTCTATTTCACTTTCCTGTAGTTCTCATGCTACACATTAACTGCATTTACATTCATAGCATCTCCCTTTTGTTATCTTGCAGCTGGTCAGGAACAGAGCAATAAAAATACATTTGCATATTTAAATCTAGCAATTTAACTCTTGGTTAAAAGAATAGAAAGAATTTCTTCATCTAGACTTTTCGGCACCACAGCTACTTCAAAGGGTCACCACATGCTTTACTTTGGTCACTAGAGTGCACTGTTGTCACATTTATTTCCAGTTCCACATGTAACAGTATTTCTTTACATTTAAGACAACAAGCCGGTAGTTTACATTCATATTTACAAATGACAGAATAATCTGCATAATTCTATCTGGCTAGGCTGGCAGCCTTCATCCTTCTCTACCAGTCTTCACAGAAATAATCAGTTTTTAACAAGGAATAATACAGGTGGGGACTGGAATTTAATTTGCAGCAGTGAAGATGTGTCTGGGGGGTCCAGAAGGTAAAGTTTAACAAAGGAGGGTAGATTTTTGAAGAAATTTATGATAATACTTGGCATGGAAGTTCAGAGTGAATTTAAATACTATTCCCCAAGATATAAAAACTGGGATAGGCTAGACAGCATTTACATTTCGCAGGAACATGTGCATTTAAATGAAGGGCTTGATATGCACCCAATAACTATTTCAGATCATGCGCCAATAATACCTAAGATAAAAACACAGGGTAATGAAATAAAAGTGAGACACTGGCACTTTACTACCTATCTCTTGAAAAGGGAGGATATTAAGGAATGGGTAGTGGAGATTATTCAGGAGCTGTTTTAGAAGATAGAAATTACTTCTGAAAATATAGCTAGGGAGTGGGATAAAATTAAGGTAGAATTTAAACGGTTTACTATTGTTTGTGCGAACAACATTCTATTGGCTGCAGTGTGCTGAAAAACAGAATGTCGAACGCACAAACAGTTTTGCACTAGATAGTTGACTACACTTATGCGAATGCACAACTGCATTCGCATAAGTGTAAATCGACTATCTGCACAGAGATCATGGTACAGTGGGGCGTGCGATCTTGGAGTTAGAGTATATAAGTAGGCGGGTGTGGGGGGCTTGCCCCCCTGCAAAAACAAAATAGCTGTATAGGAGTTTGATTTACATCAGCTCCCTATACAGCCATCATGTGGTGGTTTCAACAACAATGTCGAGTCAAATGCGTCGAACATTTGGTTCGACATTGTGAACGTTAGGTTTTTTCACTTTCGGTATTACCATACGTTTATTTGAACGGAAAATGTTTTTCTGTTCGAATAAACAATAGTAAACCAGTTTAAACATATGGTGGAAATAAAAGAAAGGGAGCTATGGTTAAGAAGCAACAAAAATTATTTGGAAGAACTGGCAAATGTTAAAGTAATGCAGAATAGTGTGAATCTCACAGAACAAGAAGAGGACCAACTGCAGAATGGTAAGCAAAAAATAAGAGATTACCTCGATAATGTAGATGAGTTTAGAAAGACTGCTGTTAAGCAATTATTTATTTAATAATAGCACTAGAGCACAAAAACTTTTAGTACTATTACTCAGCAGACAGAAAGTAGAAAAGGCTGTTGCCAAGCTTAGGGAACCTATAACAAGAAAGATAACAACTGATCCTGTAGAAGTATTAGAAATATTTTGGAAAATCTATTAAAGTGTGTATAAAGCAGAGACAGATGGAAATCAAGAAAAGATACAAATGGAAATATTTATGAGAGAATTAAATATGCCGAGGTTACAGGTAGATGAGGCTCAATTCCTAATGGTTAGGATAGGAGGAGATGACATAAAAATTGTCTTGTATAATCAATCTAAAGGAAAGTTCCCAGAAATACATGGTATTCCTGTGGAAGTTTGGAAGCTAGGAGGGAAAAACTGATAAAGATCTGGAAGGTTTTATTTAACAGTATTTTAAGAGGTGGAGAAGTAATATCCCGGAAGAAAGCAGTGGTAACTGTAATACTTAAAGGGGGTAAAGATCCTTCAGATCCAACATCATGCAGGCTCATTTCAGTGCTAAACCATGACTATAAAGTGTTCATGTCTATAATGGCTAAAAGAATGGCAAAAATAATGCCAAAACTGATAGATGGATCAATGTGGTTTTGCGGAGGGGAGCCAGACATTTGACAACATTAACAGAACAGTCATGATCCAGAAGGGAGTAGAATGTAAGAAAATACCATTGCTGTTGGTGGGTCTTCATACAGAGAAAGTATTTGACAAAGTATAAGCTGGGACTTTTATGAGTAGGGCAATGGAAGCATTTGTATTTCCTGAAAAAATTATAAAGTTGACTAAGAGTATATATGAGGGATCGGAGGCGAAAATTAAAGTGGGCAGGGTCCTCTATGATAATTTCTGCTTGAGCAGAGGAATTGGGCAGTGTCCTCTTTCCACTTTATTTGGATTATATTTAGACCCACTGGCAAAGAAAATAAGGGATTCAAGGATATAATTGGTGTGGTAATCAATAAAAGCTGGCTGTATTTGCAGATGATATTATTTTATACCTGACAAAACCAGATAGAGACATTACAGTGTTGTACAACATTTTGAGACAGTTTCATATCTTTTCAGGATACAAAATTAATGAAGCTAAAACAAAGGCAATAGCTGTAAATTATGTACCCACACATGAATTGGTTGAGCAATATCCATTTTTATGGGGAAATGATAAAATGAAGTATTTTAGGAGTATGGATTAAAAACAATTCTGGTGTGGCAGCTAAGGATATGTGGGAAGAGACTAAACAAAAGATATACAAAAACTGAAAGAAATGGAAGCTTTGTTATATGGATATGGATAGTAAGATACAAGCAGTTAAAAATATTTTGGTCCCATTAATATTATACACAGGTCAAGCATATTTTTATCAGCCACCGGAGAAGTTGTGGATAGCAATTAATAAAGAGCTCAAAGACTTTATCTGGGAGGGGAAGACAGCAAGAGTTAAGTGGGATAAACTAATTCTTCCAGTAGAACAGGGTGGATTGGGATTACCCCATTTGAAGGGGTATTTCAGAGCTACACAGTTAAGGCTCGTTTATACAACACAAGCAGAAAACTATAATTCAAAGTGGAAAGGGGTAATGAAGAAACAGGGGAGAAGGTCAAGATACAAGGCGAGACTGGGATTTTTGGATGCATGTCTTTAAGGTGAATAACAATAATCATGCAGAATATTATTTCCATAAAGTAGCAGAAAGTATGCTAAGAACTAAGCCAACACGGGAGTGGAAAAAGCAGATTCTGCCAATAGGGATGACTGCAGTTAGGGTTATATATGATAGGCAATAGGGGGATGGAATTTATAGGAGAAAACTGGTGAATGAACACCACGGTATTGGGAGCAAATAACTAGAGAGGGAAAGATGATAGAATGGGAAGATGCCAAGAGTTTATTTGGACTACAGCTTAGAGATTGCCTTCCCTATCAAGTACCAACAACTTAAATGAACCAAATAAATGCTTCTGGTATGGTGGCAATAACGATAGATGCCTCGACTCGGACACACAAATTTTTATTTTTCAAATATACAAAAGATAAAAGTACGTTAAGCGCTTTCATCTGTATCCAGACTTCATCAGAACGTACATCTTGATGTAACAACTTATTTATATAGCTCATCTGACCCATTTTGGCGCCAAACTTAATTGCGATGCTGATTAAACATACATAGCATTGTAATGCATTGAATTTTAAAAATAGCATAAATAATGTACCAATGTTGCTATTACTACTGTTGATATCATTATTAAAATGATGATATATATTACAAAATGATGTACATAATCCATTTTTTAAAAAACATATAAAGTGTAAAATATACAATATAAAATACATACTAAAAATGATGTCAGTCTATGCCTTAATAAAATAATGTGTTTTCACTTTGTATACACTCACTGTATTGGTCCTGTGCTATTACCTAATGCAATGATGGTAAAAAATGCAATGATGGTAAAAAATACTAATATACTAATATAGTAGCCTAGTTCCTCTAGCTTCTACCTATTTTCTCAATGTTAGAAAAGGTTTTATACTGATGTTGTCATTTATTCCTGGAAAGTTCGTGGCATCAGATGTTATCTGCCACTTACTCTCTTTCATTGCTAAAATGGCTTTGATGTTTCCCCCATACGGTGATTGTTCTACCTTGTCAATAATGTAAATGCTACTATATTTATTTATGCTATTTTTAAAATTCAATGCATTACAATGCTATGTATGTTTAATCAGCACCGCAATTAAGTTTGGCGCCAAAATGGGTCAGATGAGCTATATAAATAAGTTGTTACATCAAGATGTACGTTCTGATGAAGTCTGGATACAGATGAAAGCGCTTAACGTACTTTTATCTTTTGTATATTTGAAAAATAAAAATTTGTGTGTCCGAGTCGAGGCACCTTCCCTATCAAGGATTGACATCAGTCTATAGGGAAAGAGAAAAAAATAAGGGGTCCTAAATGAAAGACCAGCACTGGTAGACTTTTAGGAGAATCTAGAACAGAAGCTGCTATTAAGAAAGGAATAATTAGTAGAGCATATAAAATATTGCATGAGAACTATAAAAATCAATTAAAGGAGGTTAGAAAGGATTTGGAAGAGAGATTGATAAGATGTTCACAGAGAAACAATGGGAGGATATATGTATCCCAAATATGCAACAAAGTCTAGAAGATTTAGAATTCTTGCTTGGAAATGTTTGCATAGATATTTTATACCCCAAGTAGACTCCATAGAATTTTTCCTCAGGTAGACAGCAAATTTTGGAAGTGTGACAGGAAAGAAAGTGGTAACTGGGAACATTCTTTCTGGGAGTGCAGTAAGTTGGCATATTTTAAGGATTGCACTGACGGAGATGCTGGGTGGGTAGATTGATGTAATGAAGGAAATTATTTTTTGAGCTATCATACAGAATTAGAATTGCCTAGACATGGTAAGGCCTTGCTGTGTCTAATTATGGTGGCTGCCAAAAAAGCAGTTACTAGAAAACAGAAATCAAAATCTAAACCAATTGTATTAGAAGTAGTGAATATAGTAACAGAGATAAAACAACTGAAATTGAGATCTTTAGAAAAGGGTATGCGCAAACTACATAGGAAAAATGGGAATTGTGGGAACAATACATACGGGGAGAAATTAGTTTTAAAAGAAGGCAGGACTTAAATGAGCTATGTAATGTTTGATTGAAGATGATTCTGTAGATTATAAGTGATGTATAATGTTTGCAACTGGGAGTGTGTCGGTAGGGTTTGTGATGCAATGTTACTTAGGTTATATGATATATAACATTATATGTGAAGTATAATGTTTATAAATGTGAACTTGTTAATACAGTTTGAGAACTTTTATGTAAATGAAAATTTGCTTGTGTCACTAGTGATAATTCAGTAAAGGTGTTTAAAAAATATTAGCTTAACTAAATTATTAAAGGTATTAAAAGAATGGGGAAAATGAAGCAAGATTCTTATATATGCATGAAGAGTTATTAAAGCTTTCTATACAAGAAGGAAGATAGAAACAATTTTGAAAATTGGAGAGCAGTTACAGAGTGGAGCCTTGAATATAAAATATTAGCCAAACATTTACAACTGTGAGTTATTTGAAACAAGTAGGGAAAGCAGCAGAATGTATAAGGTAAGACTAATGCCTAAGCTGATGTTTTTGACTAAATAATTTATTCATGTAAATTTAGTGAAGATAGAGGAGTATCAGTGAGAACTGACATAAAAACGTACGATATTTTAGTACATTGAAGATGAAGGTCCTGGAGAATCAGTATGGGAGATGGCATTCATATTGTAGCTAATTGATGTATATACTAACTTAGAATTCCTACCTGTGGTCAGCAAGAATATAGGTAAAGCTGCAAGTGTGAAGAGATGCGTAATGCACATTTTGGTGAGTAGACTATGTATGAATGAATAGTAAAAGAGAAGTACACTGTAGATCAGTGTGTATATGTGTGTGTGTGTATGTATGTATGCACCTTTAAGAAGCTATCCAAGGGATTGCAGAAGTGTATAAATGCAGAGCACGTGCAAGTCTGACTGCCTTTTTCTAGTAAGCTGTTGAAATGTAAACATGTATGTATGTAAGGTCTGTGTCTGTTAACTAGTTTGTATTTTGTGATGCTGGTATCCTTCCTGATGTGTTTATATGTATTAAAGCATCTAAATGAAATACCCCACTTGCTTGTCATCTATGTTAGAGAAGAACGTGTGACATGGTGTCAGAAGTGACATGTCTAAAATGACATGTTACCAGAAGAGTTTTGGCTAAAACAACTTAAGGCACTTGCTTGGAACTGGTGGGATATACAAGAGTGAGTCATCCTTCACAAAACAGGTCAGAAATAATGAATATTAGGTATTAAAACTTGCTTAGCACTATTTCTTATTTGCACAATATGAAATGATGCATACAGAACGCCGTAAACGATATTCACATAAACTGATATGTACAATATTGAGAAAAATATTCAAATTACTATGGAAAATGTTTGAAATAAGGTCCAAATTGCATAAAATGAATAAAATAAGGGGAAACGACCGCATTTTTGCAAAGCATGTATTTTTCATATTAAGCAAAGATATCCGAGTTATCAGAAGTGTATAAAGTATTCACATGTTTGTGCAGTGTTGCAGTAAAGTTATTTCACAGAATACAGCCATTACAGCGCATATTTCGCAAACTACAATATTTCAAAGAGTTTATTGTGCATTTGAATGTTGTTACAAGCTCACAGAACTGTTTGTACATAATTACAAGGGACATTTTTTTCGGTGTGTTTGTGTATACTTTATGGGCATGGCAGACAGATTTCAGAAACCAAGTGCACATGTGTTTCACAGTAATATTGCTGAGAACTGGAGACTAAGCAAGAGTGTGTCATTTTCATACAGGCTGCATTTTCTGTTAAAGATGACCATACAAAGGCATTATTTCTACTTAAAGGACAATAACAGGATTCTGTTATTAAATGCTCAACTTCTCCGTCCTTTTTCCTCCCTGTTTACTGTCCCTGCTATGAATAAATAAAAATACAGCATTTAAAATATTTTCAATCCACTGTTTCTCTGCACTAAAACAGTACCTTACTGTACTGTGGTGGTTTCACTTTCAAAAAACTTTTATCCCACCCTGGAAAAGCTTGCTGCAGTCTCCAATTCATTGATGTTATCAAGGCCACTGAATACAGATAGTTTTCTGGCCAGTTCCCTCCCCAAACTGAGATCACCACGACCATCCTAAAATCCCACCCGTGCAGTGGTGTCACAGCTCCCTGGTCCTTCCCCTACCCATACAGAAAGTAAAGGCTAGAACAAGGAAATAGTACGAGTCAAGTCTCCTGTTGTGAGGTGTCAATCACATCAGGTAACAGCTCAAATTACCCTTAGCACTTTGACATCTAGGGAAGTTAAGTGTGAAGGGGGGTGGGAGATGAGTCAAAGTAGTACAGCTCAGGCTTGACAAAAAACTGCAGTTTAGCCATTCTAAAAAGTAGCAGCAGTAAAAAAGCACTTTGAAAGTCTATGTGACATTTGCACTGTTTGTGTTTTAAGTAGTCATTGAACGGCATGAAGTGTTACTGAAATCTAAATGACTGAAAGACAGCAGTGTATGCATGTAAAATCAATGTAGTGACAGGAGCTTTAGGAAGAAAAAGGCCTGTGTGGTGTAATTTTTTACAGACAAGCACTGCATTGTGGGATACCTAGAGGTAGACTAAACAATCAGAATTACTTCAAGATGCCAGACAGTCTGACCTCTTGAAGTAATTCTGATTGTTTCTGGCCCAGATCCCATGTGGTCAGACTCAGAAATTACATATAAAAATATTTAAAAACCTGTAAATAGTCCCAGAGTGGTGTTAAAATGTAGGAGACACCAAACCATGATGAAATAAACATGTTTTTTTTAGTTTGTGGGTGCAGTTCTTCTTTAATTTAACTGGTTCAGAAGACATAGAAAGGGAACATTCATTTGTGTATGCACCTGCTATCTATACAGGAGAGGGGGGAAACCATTATATTGTTGTACTGGCTGAGACAAGGGAGGACCCTGAGTGCTTGAAATGTAAATTTAGAGAAATGTGCAACCTCCCAACGAATTTTACAATGGAAAGGCTCTTATTTTACACAAGGGATCAAAAGCCTGGTGAAACTTTTGCAGGATATATAACTGACCTAAGAAACAAGGCTAAAACGTGCAGATTTGGTGATTTAAGGGATGAGTTGATAAAGGACAGACTTGTGTGTGGTATGAAAGATGATGCTGTGAGAAAGATTTTGCTTTGTGACAGTGATTTAACATTGAGTAAGACCATTGGGATTTGTCAGCTATACAACCTCACAGAAAAGCACACAAATACGTTTACAAACGGGAATTGCTCTAGAAGGCACAGTGATAAAGCTCATGTTGATAGTATACAGGATGTGGTTAAAAGAAACAGGCCCAAGCACATAGCAGCAACTGTAGCCCCTGCAGCACTCAGTGGTAAACCCCAGAACTTTCCAGCAAATTCCAGAGTTCACACAGTGTCAGTGAAGCATAAGAGTGAGTAAGCAAACTCAAAGCATGGGCCCCAAGCTAGTTTCATTGCCAACTGTCTTAATTGTGGTGGAAACCATGAATCTAAAAGGGAGAAATGCTTAGCTTTTGGTCAACAATGGCAGAAATGCAATAAATGGAATAATTTCAAAAGGTTTTGTAAATCAGAAGGCCCTCATTCTTTTATTAAAAGGAAACATTTTAAGAAGGGTCTATATTAGAACACCGAACATTTAAAATCTCGAGTGTTCTAATATCGACCCATTTTCAGCGAACACTGAAAATATCGAAGAAGCAGAAAACCAAATTCATTCCTAGGGAAAGAATTCGGTTGCCCGTTTTTTTTGCTTCTGTATTTTCAGCGCTCTGTTGGAAAGTTACGGGTCGGGTTCAGGTAAGTGTGCGATTGAGTGCGGGTTAGGTATGTGTGCGACTGTGTGGACATGAGGGTTAGGGTGCGGGTGAGGTGAGTTTTGCCTATAGTGACGGACCTTAAGGTTAGGGTTTGGGTTAATGTAAGTGGATAGTTGGTGGTGTGTGTATAGTTTAGTGTAGGGTTAGGTGTAAGATTTTAGGTGTATGTGTGTGGATTGCTGTTTGTTTGGTGTGATTGTGTTGTGTGTATGTGTTTTGGAACAGCAAATTATTTCCCTAGGAAAAAATTTGCTGTTCTGAACGTTCGATGTTTGGTATTTTTGATTGGTAGGGTTCGATATTAGAACACTCGACATTTTGAATGTTCGGTGTTCTAATATAGACCCTTTTAAGAAACGAGTTGATCAACTGGAAAGCTGCAACCCTACTCTGCATGTTGATGGTATGTCAGTGCTTCATGAAACAGTTAATGCAGTAGGTTTAAGGGCAAAGAACAAAGTATTTTGTACGGTTTGGATAAATGGCAAACCCAGAGAGCTCAAAGTTGATACAGGTTCCAAGTGCAATGTTATGTCAACAGAAACATTTGCTAGTGTGTGTAATGGGGAAAGGCCTGATTTGGCAAGGTGTGCGAAGCTTGTTGCTTATGGAGGTGAAGAAATTCAGACTGAAGGCTTAGTAGTGCTTTCATGTTACTCTGCTGGAAGAAGCTACAACATATTATTTTATGTGGTCGAGAGGCACATCCAGTCATTACTAGGGCTCAGAGATGGTTTAAAAATGGGACTGTTTTCATTCAGTAAGGAAGTCTACCATGTTAGCTTAAAAGACCACGACTCTAATTTCTCCCAGCACAATTTTTCCACCAATGCTGATTTGTTCGAAGACAAACTAGGCAAACTTGTCCATGAAGTTAGACCCAGAGGTCAGTCCAGTTATCAGGCCAGCACTTAAAGTTCCAAAAGCCATGCAGGACAGAGTCAAAGCCACGTTAGATAAAATGGTCCAACAAGGTGTGATTTGTCCAGTTGCAACACCAACTGAATGGGAATCTTCCATGGTGGTAGCTCATAAGAAAAGCTTAGATGACATGAGAATATGTACTGACCCACGGGATTTGAACAAAGCACTAAAAAGACCTCATCATATAATGTGCACAGTAAAAGAAGTCACAGCCTTAATGCCACTGTTTTTTCTGTCTTAGATGCAAAGAGTTCATTTTGGCAAGTTCAGCTTGACAAGAAATTCTCATTGCTCACTAGTTTAAGTACTCCGTTTGGAAGGTAAAGATTTTTAAGAATGCCATTTGGGATAAATTCTGAAAGTGAAGTCTTTCAACGTGCAATGGAGCGAATCTTTTTTGGGTATCCTTGTGCTATTATAGTAGACATACTAGTAGGAGGTAATGGTGAAGCTGAACATGACAGAAACCTCAGACAAGTTCTAGAAAGGGCACGTCAAGTGAATCTTAAGCTCAACCCACAGAAATGCAAATTCAGGCTACAAGAAGTCACTTATGTTGGTCATTTATTTACTAGTTCAGGTCTACGACCAGACCCTTCCAAGCAAACAGCCATTCTTGAGATGCCAGCTCCAGACAGTATTAAAGCCCTGCAACGTTTTCTTGGCATGGTTAACTACCTTGGCAGATTTATTCCTGACTTGAGCCAACTTTCAGCACCGATTAGAGATTTGTATACCTGCTGCATGACTAAATTGTGAGACCTATAAACATTTTAAATCCACATTATTAGATTTTAATATTAGAACTGAAGTGGTAAGACACAGGACAAAATTTATACAACTGGTTGAAAGAATACTGTTAAAACGAGTTTAAGTAGCTAATGTTAATGATACTTTGCCACTGCAGTAATTTACTTTCTAATTTAAAGTCTTATGAAAAGCTGTTTATTTTGAAGTCATTATAAAAATCAGCCATGCAAATTATGTATTCAGAAGCTTGCCTTTGTTATGAGAATGTTTCCTATTATAATGGTAATGTATGATGCATTTCTGAATAAGTGTGTGGAAATACAACCCTCTGCCTCATTGCCCCTTCTTTAATTGAAATGTGATCATTTACTATAGGGTTTAAAACTACTTAGGAAAATTATAATTTTGCAAAGATTCTACAAGAGCAGCCTAGTTTAAAAAGAAATGAGTTATTATTGCTGTGTATTTTATAAAATGGTAAATATCATATTCACCCTAGTGTCAAGTGTAGCATAATTTCTTTTGCAGACTTTAGTCACTATATTGACGCTCGTAAATTATTCTGAAAAAGATACCTTGGAAACTTTTCTTGCCCATTCCCTGCAATATACACATTCTTATTCAAAATAGTTTCTTGTGGTGATCTTACATATTATATCCATTCAGTCTTTCTCCCAGTTACCCTATTGACCCTATCCAGGGTCACAGGTGAGCAGGAAAATATCCCAGAACTTCATGGATATGAGACGCAGAAACTTGATCCAGATGTGACAGAAGCCATTGCAAGACATGCCAATACACACACACGCACGCACACACTGACACACACACACACACACACACACACACACACACACACACACACACACACACACACACACACACACACACACCTATAGGCAGTTTGGAGACTTGCCTGTTTACCTATGACAGGTCTTGAAGATATAGAAGGAAGCTTCAAACCTCACATAGAAGGTACCCCAGCCAAGAACCAAACTGGGTAACCAAGCCTTTGGAAAGAATAACACTAAACACTGCACCACTGTGCAGCTATTCTAAGTAATGGAACACAATAGCACTATGGTTGATATTCTTGCTGTACTGTGCATGTGAAGTCCAGATACTTAGAAAATCATGTCTGTTTTGTGCACTTTTCTCAATATTAACAAGACATGATCAGCAGCTGCTTGGGAAAATAATAGAAAGTGTTTCACACAATGAAATAGTGATGTTAGAATCTACTGTCTTAGTTTTTGGTATGCTTCTTGTAATGTGTATTGCATATCAAACATTATGAATTGTTGTACATGCTTAGTGTGAAGTGCCAATTTGTAGGTAAGTGGTGAAGGTATATTGTGCACATTAGGTATTATATCTGTAAACAGAAGACAGACTTCTATTTATTTTTGCATTATTCATTTTACTTGATTAGTTACATATTTGTAACTCTAACTAGACTTGTGTGTTGTGCAGGTGCAAAATGGAGAATGGTTTGCTGTTTGTTATTATCAGTGCCTTTATAAGTGACCCTCTTTTAAGTGATGCAGTATCTAGTTTAATGCTGATTAAGTCCTGTGAGTAAAGCCAGCTGTGCATCTGAATAGCAGCCTGTGCATGTGTTTGCATGTGTCTGCATTTATCATTGTAGTGTATAGCAGAGCAGTGCTGCCTTATAAATTGAGATGACATTATATCTGCCTGTCTGTTCTTTCCCAGCTATGATTGCATGACTTCCAGCATGCCTTGATATGTCAGGTGAATACAAGAACTGCCGTATTGAAGAAGGCGAGTCAGTATGTCTCAGATCATTTTCCTGTTAAACAAAATAAATAAATTAACTTACTTTGTAGTTTGGGAAGCAGTCTGCTGTGAAATAAGGTTATGAGTAAAGCACTTCAGATTAATTTCTAAAGGGTATAACCATACATAATCTAAAACTGCATTGTAGTATATAATATGCTGGCAAATGAGTGCTTCAATCTGAAGAATCTGCTGCTTGCACAAGATGATTGTAAATTAACTTGTGCTTTACTTTCTCCTATTCATCTGTGAAGCAGTCTTATGGCTGTTCTGTGCCTGCATGAATTCCTCCACAGTCTTTGATACTGTCTCTGTGTCAAAGTCATCCATTTACAGTCCTGTTAATGATTAAAAACGACTTAATTATGCTGCTTTTGTATTATCACCCCCATTTCCTAGTGTGACCCATTTTATAGCAAATTCAAAAATATTAAATATACCAAAGATATATGTTGTTGTGTCTTTCGTTTTTTCCGGTTAGGGGTCGCCACAGCGGAACTCCGGTCCGCTAGTGATTGGCAGTAGATTTTTACTTGCCGAGTTGCCAGCTCTGATGCACAACCTTCAACGAAGGTACGCCCATTCATGCATGTCTCCACACAGAAGACGCTCTAGCTGAGAATCCAACAGGACAACATGTTACTGTGAGGCGACAACGCTACCGCAGCACTACCACCGCAGTACATACCAAAGATGTATGTATTTACTAGAAAATCTCACTCAGACTCCACCATAGATTAATGTAAGGAAAAGGTTAGTTTGCTATTCTTTTTATTGCTTTTTTGTATTTTCTATTGCTTCTTTGTATGTTATATATTGTGCTGTATTTTCATTGCACTATGTTGTAATTGCATTCTGTTTTCCATTGCATATTTAATCAAGTAAAGAAACCAAAGCTGTGCCTCTTGTGAGTCTCTGCCTCTTATGTTAATTTGACATCCTAATTTCTACCATCTCCTCTTTCATTGGCTGTAGTCATTAATCCTAAACTTATCATTTTGTGAATTAACTCCCCTCATGTATCCTAAATGTGTTTTATGCAGGGTTGTGTATGAAGAATCTCTAGGAATCGCCATAAAACCATCTGCTGCTAAGGACTTAGCTGGATTCAGTCTTTCAAACTTCTGTTCTTACTTTCTTATTTCAAGAACTTTCAAATGTATTAATATTATATTACTATTATGTAGCATTTGAAATTACTTTATTCAACATATTACCCATATAGTCTAATAGTTGGTAAAATGATGCTTAAAACTTTCCACAATTAAATACTTTTACAGTTGTTGAAGTATTTTGCTGCACTTTCCAATTGACCTCAGAAGCTTCCTGGCACTTAAAGATTCCTTTAGGTTGTTTAGGAAATATTTATATAATTTGGTTCTCACGTCACATGATTTTTGAGAGTAAAAAGGTAAAAAGCTGAATATCAACATTTTGTTTCTTTTAAACCTGCAGTATACAAATATATCTTCAGACTGATATATAAAAATACTTAGTTCTATTCAAATTACTGGGTTAATCCTGACTAAGACTTTTCAGATAAATTTATGTGGAATCATCTTTGGAATTCCGCTATTCATACTTGACCTCTTAAAAATGTGTTTTACAGATGGATCCCGATTCCAAAAGACTTGCTCTCAGTATAAGTGGCCAGCAACACAGAGTGCAGATCTTTTTGGAATTTGACCCCTGGAATAAACCTGTTTATTGATAGGCCTTACATTGAAGTAAGCTGCTTACACCAAGAGCAAGTCTTTTTGAATCAAGGGTAACTTATCAGGGCAGACTTATACTGAGAGCAATTCTTTTGTGAAATCTGGCCCAGAGTTTGATATTGTATCATTCATAGCTTTACCACTACTAAGAAGTCAACATTTTCCTAGCTTAGTTCCAGTTTATTCTGTCTGTAATTATACCAACACTGATATTTTGCATATTTTTTTGGCTTTACCCTCTGTTTCCAAACATTGATCTTAAGTTTGTAATGTAGCTGTTTGTGTACATTTTTACACAACAAATTATCATGGCAAAAAACAATACTTAATTTCAATTTGAATGAAACAAACAATTCTACATACTGTTTATCTTATTTGCATTAATCTTTTTATCTCCATTCATTGGACCACTTAAAAGATTTGTTTCATTTGAAGAATGGTAGAAACTTAAATTTGATATTCTATTGAAGAGCACACATTCCCCAACACGGAATTACTGTACGGGGAGAATAGTCAGCAAGTCTGCAGCTTAATGGCAACATAGTAAGTTGCCAAGAAGCATGGCTAGGGAAAAAAAACGGCCAGTATCTTGCTTGCAATTGCTAAATGCAGCATAAGAAAAAGAAACAAATGAAAAAAAGGAAGGAAAAATAACAAAGGTAACTGCAGCAGTAGTTACAAGGAGTTGCCATTTTACTTTCCATTCGCTATCCTTGGCACTTGAAAAGCATGTGTAGGGAGCATGAGCAAATAAGTAAAACAATACTAATATAGTTAACTGCATTAGAAAGGTGTGTGTGTGTGTGTGTGTGTGTGTGTGTGTGTGTGTGTGTGTATTAGCACATGCCTGTACTTGTTAACTTCTTTGCCCAATAATTCTAGACAAAGCCAGCAATAATGGCATGACATAGACCCAAATTCAGAGACATTTTTTAAATATTATTTTCATTCACTTAAAAAGGTCATAGAGAAAGAGGTTTTGCATCAGTATGCTTTTTCTGAAAAATAATTACTATGACACTATAATGTTTGGGTTTATTGACTAACTGTTGCCTTCAATGATTTAATAATTTTTTTTCCAAGGACAGAGCAAAAAGATGATGGAAATCAGGGATATTCTACAAAATCTCTGACAGTTGATGGGTGTGTACGGTGGGGGAATGAAATGCATCGATTTGTGTTGTAACTATTTTTAAATGTATTTGGTCACAATGAGACATCTAAGAAGTAGAAGGTCAGGAATGTGTCTGTAATTGCTGTGTGTGTGTGTGTGTGTGTGTGTGTGTGTGTGTGTGTGTGTGTGTGTGTGTGTGTGTGTGTGTGTGTGCACATGTGTATATGAGTCTGTCTGTCAATGCCTCTGCATGTGTGGTGGATGTATGTTGCAGTATATCTGAGTTTCTGCATATATGTGAGAGACTGTCTCTTTGCCTCTGCATCTTTTAGCATGTACATGTGTATATGATACTCACTTTGTGTGTGGGTGGGTGAAAATTAAATACTAACATAATGTACTTCCTCCAACAGCCATTATGTATCCTACATCAACTATGAAGCAGGAGTTTACTTGGCAGGCACAAGGTACAGAGTCGGAGTCTCACCTTTGAGGGGAGATTGGCTAGGCTTAAAATGACCCACAGTGGCAGCTAGTCTAGTATTTACCTATGAATTGTTTTTCATGAAAAATAAAAAATATGTATATGCTAATTGTAAAACAAATTCAAACCAATTTAACAGGTTGCCTATTTTCTAAGTGTAATAATGCCTTCCAGGATGGGTGTTATAGGGGAAATAATGGACCTTCCAGAGGTAGATAGGCCATCTGCCAAACCCAGAAATGTCCACCTTGTTGGGCATTATTGATTAGATAATACTCATTGTTCATATGTAATATCTTTGTAATGGCAGATTTACCCATAAATTGAAGAAAAAATTCAGTGTCTTAAGATGGGCATTTCACATTTTTCTGAAATCTATATTTAGCATATTTTATGGAGCTCTCCATGCAATTTGTTTATTAGAAAGAGAACTATAATTTACAGTATTAGACATTCTTTAATGGCTTATGCGCCTATAATTGTGCTTTAATTCATTTGTTGTGTTCTAAGACAAGTCATGGTTATGGTTATATTAATTATGAAGCATTAGTTACGAAATTATGTTATACAGTTGTTCTTATTGTTCTGATTGGCAGTGCAAGAATGATCTCTTTAAGTAAAATGTTTTGACAAAAAGAATCTCTAAGAATCAAGCAACAGATATGCCAGAACAAAGTACTCCATTATTAGAAATATTTGTAAAAGAATTTAACAAAATTGTATGGTCTTATAGCCTGTACCTAGGCTTGCCATTTTCCACTTTGGTTACTACCTTGTTCCTTGTAAGCTGTTTTTATATTGTGCCTTCTAGATTCCTATAAAGTTCAGGGTATATATTTTTTTGCAGACTTCTCTCTTAACTGTCTCAAAATCAAAATAGTAATATTGTTAGGATAGATAGAGTTTGAGACAATGTTCCGTGCAGTCTACAGATCTACACAGGGAGTGAAATATTCTCATAAGCTTGAAGAGGCAGAGGGATAGAGAGGGCTATCCCTTGAACAGAGAAGCTATGGGTCACTAATTACATTCACAGTCTGCATTTCCCAGGATAACAGAAAACTCTGCCAAACATATTGAGCAGGAATATGCTGATGGCTGACAAATGGCAAATGGAAAAGGAAGTATATCAGCAAATAACATTTCACTGTTGTAGTTCTCTAATAGCTCTTTTTACAACAGTACACAGCTTTCAGACCTAGTATTCTGTTCTGTACTTTACTACAAAAATGCATAGAATAAGAGTAAATTCTCTTATCCATGAACTCGTAGCCTTCGTTATGTGTTTCTACACATTCCTCTGGTATAGAAGGTGCTACACAAAGCCAGATCAGAGAAGAAAAACATGATCCTGATTGCACCAAAGTGACCCAGGCAGTCACAGTATTCTGTGTTTCTGTAGCTGACATGCTTTCTAGTGGTGCAGCTTTTCCTACACAAAACTTTGCTGACTGATAGTAAGGCTTATTATTACATTGCTATGCCTAGAGGATTTGATATTTCTTTTTGTGGGATATAATTTTCCTAGCAGTCGATGCCCGGTGAGATATCAGAAATTATTCTATTTATGTATTTATTTATTCTTTTGTTTGTTTTTGTTTGGTTTAACATTTGTTTAACCAGGTAAGTGAACTGTGAAGTTGTCCTTTGGCCCATTTTAGCTATAACCTGGGCCATATAGGCAAGGACAACATAGAGAATGGCATGTTCACAAGCTATACAAATAGTAAGAGCGTTATATATAAACCGTGATTGTTACTCATGCAATGTAGAATAAGAATGTATAACACAAAAATAGAAAAACATTGGCAAATTCAGAATAAGATCTTGTTGCAGTATAAGGGGAAAGAATATCTGACATAGCTAATTCAGAATAAGATCTTGCTGCAGTATAAGGGGAAAGAATATCTGACATATAGCTAAAAGGAGGAAAAGAGATGTGCAGAATGAGTAGTCTGTCTCTGTGGCCAACATAAATGTCTTAACAAACCTAAACATGAAAGAATCTAATAACATCCCTGGCTACAAAAGAAAAAAAAAATGTTACATAAATTGTAGTTGTTGCCAGGCTTCATCTACTTAATCTTAAGGTTAATAAAAGAGTATAAACTTAACAATGAACCTAGTAAGTAGCTCCACTACTATGGTTCATGATAGATCTTAACATAAACTAGTTAAAAATAGGACATTTTTATCTGCAAATTATGCTTAAGTTGTTCCAAGTTTCATTGTAGGCCTAAGTTAACTTGAAACATTTTTTCTTGGTTACTGTCTGCATTATTAATCACCCCAAATTATTTTTATGATTTAAGCATGTCTTATTCTTCAGAACATACTTGTCAGTTGCTTCAGCCTACCTGATATTTCTTTGGTTCCTGTACTAAAATACTGTGTTAAGGAAGTGTTGCTTTTAAGTATCAGGCTGTCGTCAGCTATGATGACAAGCCTTGGTCTGAACGCTATGCTGGAAAATAATTTTTCATCTTTGTGGCCATTTTGACATATGTGGCAACTCTTTACATTATTTATTTAATTATTGAATATACTTTGCTTTGTGGCTATGAATAAACTCTGAATTGCAGTCATTTATATGCATTTATATATAGATATAGATATAGATGCAGGTATAGATATAGATAGATATATTCAGAGTTGGCTTTGAACCAGGCCTTTTAAACCACTTATCTTAATGAAGTATGAGAATATGGGGTTGCTGCATACCTTACAGCTTCCTGCTCCCTGGATGTGTAAATGAATTTAAGATACCTTCTAGAGAAAACTAGTGGCATAAAGATGACATACAAATTATTTTTCTGATTTATGAAACAGAAACAATGGCTACCTGATTCTAAGCAATACCCTCTAAGTAGCTAGCTGATTGCTCTAGGAAGGAAAAAAAAAAACAATAGTGCATTATAAGAGGAGTTTATTAGTGAAATCCATGGTTATCATGTTGGTGATGACAGTCTTCATCTATGGAGTCAAGTGACTAGTTCATTTTAAGAAATCCATGTGTTTTATGTGTGAGGATTATTATTTCAAGTATCCAGAAATCATACTGATGCACTCAAGTACTAGTGTGATTAGTACATTAAAGTCTGTATTTTCAAGACAGAGGGGATACATGATTTTGTCACACACAACTATGGTTCACAATACAAAAACAAGGCATTCATAAAAAGTTGTGTGCAACTAGGAATTCAAGTGTATAAGCTTCAGTTTACACTGTCTGCTGCCTAATGGAGAACCACAGCAAACTATCCGAAGAGTGAAGAAATCTCATGTGAAAGAACAGTAACAATTCCTGAGAGGATCGACAATTTTCAGGTTTTAGACTATAGTAACGTTGTTTTACCGGAACTTGGTCTCTCACCATCTCGGTTATTAACGAGCTAAAGTTGAAGAAGCAAATTGCATTACTGTTGTCTGAAAATCAATCCAAAGTGAAAGAAATGCTAAAAAGAATCCAGGATTGACAGAAATACTATTTTGACAGAAATCCAAGGAGACCATCAGATTTACAGTCATTAAACAAAGAAAGAATGCAAAAACCATGGTAAGCTTTGCAGCCTAAAGCTGTAAAAGGTGGTCAAACAAATTAATCAGTCTTATGTTGTTCATGGGGAGATGGAAAGCTTTATATAAGAAGCCATAAACATTTGTATAAGACAAGTACAGTGCATTCCAAGGAAGATACAGTCAGAAGATTCACAGTCTGTGCTATCACAAGGAATTGAGACTGTTAGAACCGTGATAGTCAACAGTTATTGATACAGGATGTTCTTGTCTCCAGGAAGTGTCAAAGAACAATGCACACTATCCCAAAAAGAAGACTAGATGTCCAGACAAATCAGCCTTATCAAATTGTACAGATTTGGAAGACTGTTGAAAAAATGAGATATAAGGACAGTTTGAGAACTGATTGTAATAGAGATGATTGGAAAGTTGCATTGATTAAAATTCCTTTTCAAAAGTGTACAGAAAACAGACAAATATTGTTTTATGTTAAAGCCCATATTAAGCTTAGTATAAATTTAAAGAAACTTTTAAAATGATTTTGTATGCTGTCTGATATAATTTTGTAACTAGAAAAAAGGGGGTGAAGTATATGAGGAATATAGCTTTAAATGTGCTGTTGATTAGCTCCAAGAAAAAGTCTGACTGAATTCATACCTCATGGAGGCTGAAACTTACCCACAGTGTCTTTTTGCATGTGGAGTATTCTGACAAATATCCATATGTTACATTTAGTAGGCACTGGTGATAGTCATTATCCCAAAACTAAGTGCAGAGGTCTGGATAAGGGGGAGAGAGTAAGATTAGATATAAATTAGAAGGATGTATTAATAGCTTCAGTAAAAAGATGGGTGATGATGACCACAGCCTTAAATAGACAGTAGCTCTGCTATATACTAGGAAGTCACCTTTGTGTTCTGAGGCTTCTTTAAAAGTGTGCCATGGGAGTAAGAACATTAGACAGAAGAAGGGTATTTGTTGTGCAAACCTGCTTATTTGCTGGGAAGCCACTGGCCTAAGTCCAAACTCATTACAAATGATAGTGAAGGCAATCCAAATCCAACAGTAAAATGAAAACGCTAAAGCTTTAGATTGTGCCTGTAGATATGGATTAATTATGCAGCCTCTCCAGTAAGATTGCTATTCCAGAACATTGTTTGACTAGAATAAAAAAGATATTTGATTGAGACTTGAATCTCTTCACACCATTAATGTCTTATGGCAATTATCAATGGGTTGTCAGTTGTGTAATCAATTCTAGAAATTAACAAGACTGAAACTAGCAAATCTCTCCCTATTCCTGCTTTAAGTTAATCTGCCAACCACAACAGCCAAGCTCTAAAAGGAGCCAGTAGCTAACGTGATTGGATTTTATTTATCCATTTGATAACCAGGTAGGTGAGCTAATCTGCTAACTCTTTTCAGTCATGACCTGGGTGCAAATTTAATTTAAACACAGTAGTGAAAAAACAAGTGGAAATGAGGTCTGTTCATAAATACAGTGGAATAAGGCATATTCATAATTGTAGATATATGCAGTAATACACATTAAGGATTGCTTACCATGTAATTTTCTTTATAATATGCAGATATATTGCATATATTTTTTCAAGTGCAAAGTGTAGCAAGCAACTCTGGTATAAACTGCAATTAAGAATTAAGGTTGTTTTCCCTTCATTTAACTACAGTCTCTTGGCAGTTTAGTATACTGCACATTCTACTATTAAATCTTAAATCAAATGACTTAAGAATAGTAATAATGGTTTTTGCATTGCTCAAATTATAGATAACATAGAAATGGCTAGATCTGAAATCTTTACGTTGGATAGGCTTCAGTAAGATGGTACTCAGATACTGTAAAGACTGCCTTGAAACATGAGAAAATATTCAAAGTACTCTTTTACAGATGTTTATGAATTTTATTATACTTCTTTTAGGATGTGCACGTATATATATATATATATATATATATATATATATATATATTCTTGCTCTTGTTCTTTTAATGTTATATAAGTAGATCTGAAGTTGTTGTTTTTCATTTGTTCTTCAACCTATGGTACTCATATCTGGCATGGATCCAACTTAGCCATGTATGCCAGCACTGGAGCTAAAATCTTAGCTCCTCCCCTACCCATAATGCCCCGCTGTCCCTTCTCCCCCCCAGATCTCATTTGCACAGCATGGATCACCATGTCCTGAACTCCTCCAAGGTTTACTAGAGTTTTTCCAACCCAAGTAGGTTTTTTGGCTTTTTTCCTTCCAACCCTTTCTCTTCCTGTGCACATTGGTGCATTTTTTGGTCTTATAAACAAAAAAAGAAAAAAAATTCTGTTCTTCCTTTTATCTTCTCCTTCTCGTGGCGAGTGCATGTGTGTGGTTGTACCCATGGCTGATCTTCCAAAGCCATCAGGGTTCAATAAATGTATGGAGTGTGGGCATAAGATTCCTCCATTTGATACCCACACTCTGTGCATGGTGTGCTTGGGGGTGGCCCACCTGGATTCCTCCTGTTCAATCTGCATGGGTTTCAACTAACGGGTGCTTATCAACAGGAAGAACAAGCTGATTTTGAAGGGCCTTCTGGCCCCTTTCTCTGAGGCTTCTCCTTCTCTCCCCTCCACGTCTGGTACTCAAACTCCTACCAAGAAGTCTGGGGATTGGGACCGGGCCAAGCACAAGGAGGGAGATTGGCATAGGAAGTGGTCCCCTGACCAGTATTTCTCTGCCTACCCTCCTGCTAAGTCTAAGCCTGTGATGGTTCAGGGTTCTCCTTGGCTCCATTCGGCCATTTCTCCCTGGAGCTGGAGAGTTCCAGAGCCAAGTCTCCTGCCTCTGCCTCTCCTCAGTGCCATTCCAGGCTGGGATCGGTGGCTTCTTCTGTCCTATCCACTCAGAACCTGTCTGAAGTTAAGGTGGACAGAATAATGATGAAGTTTCTCCAGGCCCAGATACAGCTTTGGGGTCTTGCCTGGTCCATCCCCTTCTGGAGCCATGAGCAAGCAACCTAGTTTCATACTGATTTTTTTCTTCTATGATCTGACCTTCGGCTTCAGAATTCTTGGGTCTGAGGTTTCCCAATGTTGATGTGTCAGTGCCAATGGTCACTTGTACCCTGATGCTAACAGTTACCTTGGGTGGTTCAGCTCAGATGTCCTCGGACCTTACCGACTCTCAGAGCCATTGCTTTGGTGTTGGCTCTGAGGGTTGGCGTTGACTGAGATGTTTTTGGAGTTGTCCCTTCTCCTCGGGGCTTTGAAGCTGGGAAGTTTGGCACTGACTCCCCCTTCAATGCCAAGATTGATGATCTGGGAGGCCCCAACACTGGTAGATTCGGCTCCGGCTTCACTGCGGGGTCTACTCACCTTCTACTTTTGAGGTAGTATAGTGGGTCCTCTTGGCTCCTTCGAGGGCCTTAACACTTTCCTCCTCAGAGCCCACCCTTGCTCCCTCTGTTTTTGGGCTGGACTCATCTGTCCTGCCCCCTCAGGGATAGCCTTTTGTCAGAACGCCCCAGGATGTGCTTCTTCAGGAACCCCTTTAAGCTTCTGAGTCCTCTCGAGAGTATCCTCCCGAGGAGGTAACTCGGAAGCATACATGCAAGAGGAGGCACTTAGATTCCCCCTGGAATCTCTCATGTAAGATACTGATTGGAGGGTCCCCCCCTGATGACCCCTTTACAATTTGTCTCATTCAGAGACATCATGGAGATCCTACGTCCAAGAGGTGGGTGGTCTTCCCTCAAACCTACCCCAATGAGTCCATATTCCTGGAGGCATTTTGCACAGGTTCTTCTATGTCTTGGGTGTCCCCCCCTTGCAGACCCTTTGTTCGATCTCATCTCCCACAGAGCATGGAAGGAACCGGACACAGTTGAGCCAGTTCCTCAACACCCGGACAAGGTTCTCAGTACCCCATCGGACAGGCCCCATTGGTCCAACAGTTCTGCAGTCGATGCCATGGTGGTTGCAGTGGCCATCAAGAAGGAGCTGGCTCAGGAGAGCTCCTTGGTCCACCCTCCAGACAGGGAGTCTTAAGGTAGTGGACCACTTTAGAAAGTGAGTGTATGCTTCAGCCACCTTTGCTCTGCATGCGTTAAACTATTTGACACACATCACCAGACTGCAGAGCGACCTGGTTAAGGTACTCTCTGCGTCTGCCCCAAGGTCCATGTCACAGGAGGAGAACAAGGTTTTCTCTTTCAAACTGGCCACCATAACAGCTATTTCCAACACATCCATGAGGCTACTTTGCCATGCAACTGAGGGTGCCTCAAGGGCAGCCAGGATCGGTGTTGCCATTAGGTGGCATGCCTGGCTCTGGCTTTGTGCTTTTTTTCAGCCCTTTAAGGTGACATTCACGAATGCCCTCTTTGACTGGTCCACTTTTTTGGACCCAGTGTTCGTGACACTCTTACCTAGAGTGAGAAAGATGGGAAGACCTTGTCTGCTGTCAGGATCCGTTTCTGTACTCCACAACGGACCTATTCTATGAATCAGAATTGGAGCAAGAAGTTGTGGTTTCGAAAGTCTCAGGGCTTCTCTCAGGATGTTCAGGGTCAATCTTCCTCCTGAGGCAGAGGGGAAAATGACAGACACCATCCACATGGCAGAAGGGGACCAAGGACATGGGGTCTCGAGATTCATTCTCGGAGAAACCCTTTCAGCAATCCTGAGGGATTGTCTGACTGCTCTCCTCTGGAGACTGTTGGGGGGTCTCTCTCTCTCTCTCTCTCCACCCAGCAGCCTAGGTGTCCATCACTAACAATTGTTGGGTGGTTCAAATTATTTCCAGAGGTTATTCCATCCCATTTCTTCTTCCTCCCACTCCCAAGAGAAACCTTCCAGATATGCCACCCGACCAGCAGGAAGCAGCAGCTGTAGAAATCACCTGGCTGCTAGAAAAGTGATTCATCCAGCCCACCCCCTTAGACCAGTCCAGATTAGGCATTTATTCCTGGTTCTTTTTGGTGCCAAAGAAAATGGGGGACTTCAGACCCTTTCTGTATCTTACCACCCTGAACCTGTCCTTTACCAAAACAAAGTTTCAGATGGTCACTCTACAATCCATTCTGCCCTTGTTGCAGAGCAATGACTGTATGTGCTCAATGGACCTTCAGAATGCATACTATCACATAAAAATAAACAGGCGCTCCAGAAGGTTTCTTTGCATCTGGCTGGGAGCCAGTCAGTTTCAATTCAGAGTACTCCCCTTTGGACTCATCACAGCCCCTCGAGTGTTTGCCAAAGTGATGGCAGTAGTGGCAGCTCACTTGAGACTGCAGGGATTCCAAGTATTTCCTTACCTGGACGATTGGCTCCTCTTTGCTCCCATCAGGCATCGACTTCTTCAAGCCACAGATTACCTCCTCCTTCTGGCTCCCTCTTTGGCATTATGATCAACCTGGCCAAATCACATTTGGAATCTGTTCAAGTGTTAGGTGCACGGTTGAATATGATACATGACAGGGTGTTTCTGCCTCCAGACAGGTTACTTTGGCTTCAACAGCACGTGAAGTTGATTTTACAGACCCATTATCCCCAGCAGGTATGGTCTTTTGGGCATTGGGTTCCATGGCAGCCACAATAACCCTACTTCCAACTGCACACCTGCACTTGAGGATCTTGCAGTGGACCTTAGTGGTGCAGTGGTCCCTACTCGAACTTCCTTTATTGTACCAGATCCACCTATCCCAGATTTTTTGAGACTGCCTTTGGTGGTGTCTTCAGTCTCTGAACCTCCTTCTGGTCTGCCCATTTGTTCTTCCTTCCCTCTCGATCACAGTGACCATGGATGCCTCCCAGCTTTTCGCTCTGATCCCCCCTCCGAGATGCTCTGGTCCATGCTTGGGCCTCCAGTCTACTTTACGCTTACCCTCCTCCAGTGGTGGCTGGTGACTTCAAATCAAAAGGGGGGGCTGTAGGAGACAGTTTAATGGGTGCGGCCAATGGGAAGGGGTGTAACCAGCTAGAAAGGGTCGGAGCTATGCTCAAAACCACAAAAACTGGGACTTTAATTAAATAAGCTGTCCTGGATGCCAAATCGTCATTATGAGAGTCCAGTCAAGACAAAATGAAGTGTAGAACAAAAAAAAATATTTCAGTGCATTGGCTACATGACAGCTTACTTAATATCTAGATGGAAACAAAAAGGTTGTGAGGCATGAAAAAATAAATTACTTTTTAAATACATTACTGGAATGCCAGTCAAAATCAAGTATAAAAAAACAAGCAGCACTTAACTCAAACCACTTCTCCTTGCACTGCAGTTCTAATTATAATTTATATTCAGCTTTATAAAAGTACCAAGTAACATGCTGAAAGTAACAATCTCTGTGATACCACCACTTGTAAAAATGTTTCTTACCCAAAAAAGACCTTCTGCCTGACAACTATCTACTTGTTTTATGGGGAAAACATGATCAAAGTAAAAAATGAACACTAAACAAGAAACAAGCTCAAGATAAATTGCTTAAAGGATTGCTGCACAGGTTGTGCATCACACACGATAGATTGGCATTCTGTTTAGTTTACTGGTAAAGCCTGCAAAGATGACTGCAAGTCCCCAACAAATGCAGTGAGCTTCTGAAAATACTGTAATCCTGTCCTTTATTACAAATACTGTCATATGCATTTCACTACCCAAGGCTCATACGTTATCTAGTTATTTAAATATTCTCTGCATGGCAACAACAAAAAGACTTTCAGTGTTGGGAGTTCTTTAACAGTATGCTTATTAAAGCTTACTTGCATCTTACAATCTCAGACAAGTTTACCTGATGGTCATTAAAGCATTGCTACTTAAACACAGAGCAGCAGGCAGTGCAACAGCATGCATTTCCTGAATAATAAGAAGCATAAATCAACAGTATAAAATATGACAGAAAAACAGAACATTCTGCAAAACCAAGGACAGATGAAAAGCCACTGTAGTACTTGTGTCTACCTTGGATAGTGGATATCTGCACACTTACACTGCATAACTGCTCCTTGTCTTTCTTGGATACATCCAGAGTCACTACATGGGGAGTGGGGTGCAACATGTATGTCACAATTTGAAATGTCTCTGGCTGACGATGATGGCCCTGACACATTTGTCATAACTCTCAACCTCAGAGCAAGAATTCTGGGCAAAGCCATAAATAGAAGTGGGAGAAAGGCCCAAAAATAAGGACGATTTTAAATATTGCTCTTATAAACTTAGAAAGATAATAAAATAGTAGGTCTTGCATTAGTATGAATTTTCTGAACGGTATGAAATCTGAAACTCAAAATTTTCTAACTTCAATTTTTAATGATTTGCCACTAGTTTGCCAGAAAAACCACAATTTTATGAAAAATGGACCAAAATGTGATGCAAAAATATAAAATAGCCACACAATACAAGCTGGGAACCTGTCAAAGAAAGGACACTTTTAGTACTGTTAAATTGAGCAGCTGACAAAATAAGAGAATCTACATGAATTTCCGAAATAAAAGTAACATATAACGCTGATCATTACAATTATTTATTAATTGTAAACCTTCCAGATTTTCTTCCAAAATTGTCATTTTGTGGAGGGATTATTAGGGGGATAGCAACATTTTGAGCCAAAGTCGGGGACAGTTGAGAAGTTTGGATATACCTAATTCTATAAAGCGATCTATTTGCATGTACTTCTCAACCTCGTAATGCAGGAAATCTGGACAAGGCCAAATATGTTGGAGGAACATACAGACAGTACTAAAAATTTCTGTTGTATAAACTTAGACAGTTGATAGAATAACAGGTCTTGGTTTAGCATGCATTTTTCTGAAGGGGATGAAGTCTGAAACTCAATGTCTGTCATTATTTAGTGACTTTATTCCTAAATGATTGGCCAGAAAACCACAAATTTTATGAGGAACAAACCAAAAATAAGAAGCATATATCTTTTCATTCTGCGAAAATCTGGACAGTTGAGAGGTATAGTTCAGCTAGGGCTATCTTTGAATTTGCCTTTCTTCCCCTCACAAAATCATGGTGGAATGGGGCCTCTCCCCTGCAGCCATTCCAATGTCCCATTACTTGGCTATTTCGCCCCATTTACCATAAACACTGTCATGTGCATACTGCTTTACTTCTATGATGATTTGGATTTCATTTAAAAGTTTTATTTTACATTTTACAGCACAAACACTAATAGACATCTGCTAAACAAAGCAATGCAGTCTCACAATGAAAATAGACTTAGCATTAAAAAAATTCTGTCCTTGAAGCTCACATTCATTGAAACAGCATTGAAACCCACATTCAAAGAAAATTCATCTGGCCAGTGGCAGATAAAGATTAACTTTGGGCTGTTTTCTGTGAGAGTAAAGAACAGGTTAAAAGACTACCTGAATAGTGTAGTATAACTTTTAACATTTTCAAATCATAGGCCCTTTGCACATGAAACATACATATGTTCTTTGATACAACTTCCTGATTGTATTAAATTATATTCCTTGTTTAATACAATACAGTTGTTAGAGGGCATTTTAAATTTATTGTTTTGAACATTTTTCCAGTAAACAGTGAAACAAAATGCATGCACCAGTAATGACAAAACTGCCCAATTCAGAACATTTCCATCATAAAAGTCTAATCAAACATCTACAATCCACCAGTATCAGTAAAATGTACAATATCTGCAGAAGTAAAAGTCATCTAAATAATTCAACATTAAAGAGATCTATAACTAATGAAGAGGTTGCTGCTAGCAAACAATTTTATATTTCATTGTTTCATCTTCAAATAAAGTGCCTGTTGCCTTTGAGGAATAAATTGCCCATGTTACATTAAAAATGATAAGCTAGTAATATGCAATAGGGAATGGATGGAAAACTGATAACAGGTTGATCGTTACTAGGTATCTCCGCCAAAGAGAACATTCCCAGGACTGAAGCATACATCCTCTTTAAAAGTACAACACAGTACAGTAATGCATCTACACACTGTGGGAGTAGTCCCCACAGCCTTCTGCATTGAAAGCAAGTACACTACCTGTTGTGCTATTAACAATGCAAGCAGACTCAGTATAAGGATCTTAGCTCCTTGTAAAATCCACTCAACACTCAACTGTATCTCTCAACTTTGCAACACATGAGTACAAGAAATCTGAAAAAAGCCAAAATGTATTGGGGGGGGGGCAAAAGCCCAAAAACCAGGGACACATTTTAAACATTGCTTGTATAACCTTGGAAAGTTGCTTAGAATAAAATGCTGTGCTACTCCCATGCATTTCACTGCCAAGTCTTGGCCCCAGGACTCTGCGCACTACAGTCAGAGCAACATACCACTATGCCAAACCAGCTGTTTCTTGAAAGACAGGAAGACTGAAACTTAAATGGCTATCATTTAGTGAATTTGGTTCTCACCATAGCTCTCAACCTCTTAGCACAAAATGCCTGGACAAAGCCAATAATGGGGCATACAGCCCCCAAACATATTCAGCAAATTCAGTTCTCACCATAGCTCTCAACCTCTTAGCACAAAAAAACTGCACAAAGCCAGTAGTGGGGGAATACAGCCCCAAAAATATGGATAAATTTCAAATACTGATCTTATAAACTTACAAAATTGCTAGAATAGAATTGTTTTGTGTTACCATGTACTTTCTGAGTAAATGTTATTTAGTGAGTTCAAAATCCAGAAAAACACAGATTTATGAGGAACAGAACAGAACAAAAATATGAGGCAAAAATATGAATGATTTTCACAAGTGGTGGTGGGTAGGGAATTCAGGCTCTTGCTACTTTCACCCAAGGTTGAGGGTTTGAGCCTGAGTTACTCTCTCTAGCCACCAGTTGTAGTTAACCGACACACACACACACACACACACACACACACACACACACACACACACACACACACACACACACACCACAAAGTACACACACACACACACACACACACACACACACACACCACAAAGTAACCGAGTGGTCCAAATGGAGATGAGCATGCATGCATGCATGCACTGCCTCTAGTTCATTGTGAGCATGCACAGACTGCAGACCTTGCAGTCTGAACCCTTCCAGTCTATGTGGTTGTAACTGCATAGACCTCTGGGGCATCTGCAGACTGCTGTCTTCTTTCTGAATCCAGACTGGTTTGACAGCAGTCCAGATTCAAGTTTCCCACTGCTGCTTTCTTTCCCAATCCAGACTGGTTTAACAGCATTCCGGATTCGAGTTTCCAAGCATGCATGCGCAGAGTTCTGGAATTTTTTTATTTTGTTTTTTATACAAGGGGGGGGGGCTGCAGTCCTTCAGCCCAGTAGCACTAGCCGCCACTGTCCTCCTCTGCCTCTGATCCTCAGGTTTCTTCAGAAAGCACAATGGGTGAAGAGCAAAGTCATCCTCATTGCCCCATTCTGGACTCGTCACGTTTGGTTCCCCACTCTTTGGTTTCATCTGGTGTGTCCACCCTGGAATCTGGATCCACTTCTGGATCTCATCTCTCACCCGACAGGGGGTCCATATCCAGAGTTAGACAGCCTGAGGCTCTCCGCTTGACTGCTGTAGATCACTGAGTGTGTATATACCTTTAAGAAGCTATTCAAGGGTTTCCCCGAGACTATAAATCCTGAGCACATGCAAGCCTTACTGCCATTTTGTAGTTGCTGTTGAGATATGAACATGTATGTATGTAAGCTATGTTTGTTAGTTAGTTCTTTCCTATTTAATGATGCTGCTATCCATCCTGATGTGTTTGTATATATTAAAGCATCTGAACGAAAACCACAGCCTTCTAGAAAGGGAGCATTCATTTGTGTATGCACCTCCTGTCTTTGCAGGAGAAGGGAAAATCATCATGTTATTGTACTGGCTGAGTCAAGGGAGGACCCCGAGTGCTTAAAAATTAAATTTAGAGAAATATGTAACCTCCAAACGAATGTTACCATGGAAAGGCACTTATTTTATACAAGGGATCAAAAGCCTGGAGAAACTTTGGAGCATATATAACTGATTTGAGGAATAAGACTGGGACAGGCTTAATCTTTATGTTGATGGTTTGTCATTGGTTCATGAAACAGTTAATGCAGTTGATTTAACGGACAAGAATGAAGTATTTTGTATTTTTCAGATAAATGGCAAACCCACAGAACTCAAAGTTGACACAGGTTCTAAGTGCAATGTTATGTCTGCAGAAACATTTGCCAGAGTATGTAAAGGCTAAAAGGCTTGATTTGGCAAGGTGTGTGAAACTTGTTGCTTAGGAAGGTGATGAAATTCAAACCATAGACTCAGTAGTGCTTTCATGTTACTTCCAGCAGAGTAGAAGAAGCTATGACTTGTTATTTTATGTGGTCAAGAGGCACAGTCAATCATTATTAGGGCTCAGAGACTCTCTGAAAATGAGACTTTCATTTAATGAGGAAGTCCATCGTGTTAGCTTGAAAGACCACTACTGTAATTTTGCGCAGCACATTTTTCCTACCTATGCTGATTTTTTCCCAAGACAAACCAGGCAAATTTCCAGTTGTGTACTCCATGAAGTTAGACCCAGAGGTCAGTCCAGTTATCAGACCAGCATGTAAAGTTCCAGTAGCCATGCAGTACAGGGTCAAAGCCAAGTTAGATAAAATGGTGCGACAAGGTGTAATTTGTCCAGTGGAAACTCCAACAGAATGAGTATCTTCCATAGTGGTAGCTCATAAGAAAAGCTCAGATGACATCAGAATATGTATTGATGCATGAGATTTGAACAAAACACTAAAAAGACCTGATCATGCAATGTGCACAGTCAAAGTCGCAGCCTTGATGCCAAATGCCACTATTTTTTCTGTCTTAGATGCAAAGAATTTACTTTGCTTGCTACATTCAGTACTCCATTTAGCAGGTACAGATTTTTTTGAGAATACTATTTGTGATACATTCTGCAAGTAAAGTCTTTCAATGTGCAATGGAGCAAATTTTTTTCTGGGTATCCTTGTGCTATCATAGTAGATGACATACTGGTAGGAGGTTGTGATGAAGCAGAACTTGACAGAAACCTCAGCAAAATTCTAGAAAGGGCACGTCAAGTGAATCTTAAGCTCAATGCACAGAAATGCAAATTCAGGCTACGGGAAGTTCCTAATGTTGGTCTTTCATTCACGAGTACAGGCTTATGACCAGACTCTTCAAAGCAAACAGCCATTCTTGAAATACTAGCTCCAGACAATGTTCAAGCCCTGCAGCTTTTTCTTGGCATGGTCAACTGCCTAGGCAAGTTCATTCCAGATTTGAGCCAACATTCAGCAGAGAGCTGACACATAAAGATGCATCCTGTTCTTGGTTAGAGCAACATCAAAGAGCATTTGATGTCCTGAAGCAGAGATTTGCTAGTCCACCAATGCTTAGATACTATGATGCTCACAAACCAATTAACGTACATAAATGCATGGAACTTACCCATACCCAACAGAACCAAGATGCTCTCCTCCAAAAAAAAAGGAAGCCAGTCTGGTGGTCCCCTGTCATTAATAAACTCTACAACAGAAGGAAGAAACTGTTGCAGAAAAAGGTGAAGTCCCAAGACTGGAAAAATTCCCTTATTAGCATCAACAAAAAGTTGGGATCCCTCATCAAAACTTCCAATGCCAGCTATGAAGGCAGAATTGCGGCAGACACTAAAAACAACCACAAAGCCTTCTTTAGTTATATCAAGAATCTCCATGGCAATACCCAGATCTGCACAATGGTACCTCCTATACTGAGCCAACAGATATTGCCAACATACTGGCCGACAGATTCAGTGCCAAATTTACCCCCCCCCCCCAAAGGACCAGTCTCAATACGGAAGAATGCTAGGCACCGTGCATTTCTGCAGCACATGTTAAAGCTGCATTGTCTAAGTCCAGGAATACAGCTTCCATTGTGACCTGACAATATCCCTGGCTGTGCTCTACTTGAATTACAAAGTGAACTGGCACCAGATCTGAGTGCTCTGTTCACTCACAGCCTCACCTCAGGCTTTGTCCCTACCAAATGGCACATTGCTACAGTCATCCCTCTTCATAAAAGAGGAGCAACTACAGACCCAGGAAATTATCGCCCCATTAGCCTGACGAGTCTGATATGTAAGGCTATGGAGTGCATCATCCTGGAACTAATTAACAAGGATATAGGGAATCTCCAAACTCTAGATCCCACACAATTTAGTTTTGTAAAAGATAGATCATGCCTGCTCAAACTGGTTGACTTCTTTGAGTCAGTCACCACCGTGGTGCATGAAGGTAAGGCAGTTCAGATAGCCTACCTCCATCTGGCCAATGCCTTTGATACTATTCCTCACTCAGGAATTATTGATAAACTCACCAAACAAGGCATCAACCCCTATATCGGTAAGTGGGTTGCAATCTGGCTCACAGATAGAACACACAGTGTGAAAGTAGTGGACTCCAAGTCAGACTGCCGACCAGTCATGAGTGGAGTCCCACAGGGATCGGTCCTGGGTCCTCTCCTGTTTGGCATGTACTTCTCAGAAGTCCAAGCCGACACGGAGGGACACTGGCTGACCAGATTCGCAGACAACTGTAAGCTGGGAGCCATTATTAACTCCCCAAGTGATTCAGACATCCTACAGAAAGGCCTCACTGAGACCAATGACTGGTGTCAAAACCATGACCTTAAGCTTAATGGCAAAAAATTGCGTTGGCATCCCCTTTGGGAAAAACTCAGTTCCCATTAATTACCACATTGATGGGAGCCCACTGAACATTGAAGGCATTAAAAGAGATCTGGGGACACAGGTTGACAACCTCTCCTTCAACCACCACATTGCCACTGTGGTCAGAAAGTCCTTCTATGTAGCACATCTCATTACCAAGGGTTTTGCATCCAGGAAGAAAGAGGTCATCATTTCTCTCTACTCTTCCCTCATTACACCAATCATAGAGTAAAATGCCCATTTGGCATGTACCTCACGAGACACCTGCAACAGCTGGAGAGGCCACAAAAGTACCTCATGAAGAGGATCCTAGGCCTTAAACACATGTCCTACACGGACAGACTCAATAAACTCCAGCTATTCTCTGTCTCATATCGCGTACTAAGAGGCAATCTCTGCTTGACTTACAAAGCCATGTCTGACCCAGCTCTGTTAGAAATGCTACATCTAAAGAAATCCCAATCCCTCTGCACCACGCACTCCAGAAACCTCAACCTCATTACCACAATCAACAGAACATGCTGGAGGGACAAGTTCATAACCCAGAGACTGCCGATGCTCTGGAATAGGCTTTGTATACATGTCAAGCAGAGCACGTCACTAGCCCTCTTCAAGAGAAATCTTGATGAGTGGATGGGAAATAGAAAGTTCACCCAGGGGATCACTCCAGTAGCTCTACTTGATAGAGGCACTGGGAACTAATGACGGGCGGCACAATGCCAGGGCACTTCTATGGGCTGGGCTTGTAAAGGCTTCAGGGCCATTAGCCTAGTACACAACTGTTAACCTATGAACCCTATCCTGTGATGCTTCGACATTTGAACTTGGTGCAGTTATTCTCAAGAGGATTAACCTGTTGGCTGTGCATTGAGAACTCTTACCTAAACTGAACAGCAGTACGCCCAGATTGAGAAATAGCTTTTGGCAATTGTGTTTGCATGTTCAAAGTTCCATGATTATGTTTATGGTAGACCTATCCAGATTGAAACAGACCACCCACGTCTAGCCACTATCTTGAGAAAGCCAATGCATTCAGCTCATGGCAGACTGCAAAGTATAATGCCGGGATGGCAAATATACAGTTTCAATCTTGTCTACAAGAAAGGCAAATTTCTTTATCTTGCTGATACATTATGCAGATCACCCAGAAATACTACTGAACAGAATAACAATCAAGGTTCTCAATTGATTGATGATTTTGAAGTCATGGAAGTGAGAAATTTTTCTTCCATATGTCTTGATGAGCTGAGAGAACACACAGCCACAGATCCAGTGTTACAAAGGCTCAACCACTTTATCAGTCAAGGATGGCCATCAAAGCAATCTAGTTTACCATAAGTACTGCAACCTATTTTCCATACAGAGATGAAATTTTGTCTGACAAAGGTATCATAATGAAAGATCCGAAAGTAATTGTTCCAAAATCATTGCAACTTGAGTACATTACTATCTTGCATCTTGGTCACCTAGGAACCGAATCTACCAAAAGAAGGTGAAAGAGATAGCATTTTGGCCTTCTATGTCACAAGACATTGAGACAGCACTTTCTTCTTGTTCAGTATGTAATAGTACAAAGCCTCATCAACAGAAAGAACCACTTCATCTTAACCAGATCACAGAACTACCGTGGTCAACAGTAACCACTGATATCTTTGAGTGGAATGGTCAACATTATTTGGTGTTAATAGAATCTTACTTCAGTTGGTTTGAGATTGACTTACCTCCTAACTAGCATCTAGTACTGTCATTTACAGTGCATGGAAGCCCGCACAAATTTATTTCTGACAATGGCACGCAGTTTACAAGCCAACACTTCAAAAGATTTGCGAAAGAATGGGATTTTACCCATGTCACGAGTAGTCCAGAGTACCCGCAGTCAAATGGCTTGGCAGAACATGCAGTGCAAAGTGCAAAACAGTTACTTGAGAAGTCTAAAAGAGACAATACTGTTGTTTTCTTGAATCTCTTGACTCTCAGAAATGTTCCTCAAGAAAAACATCTTGGTTCACATTCTCAGAGATGTCTTTTGAGACAAACCAGAACCACAATACCAGTCAGCAGTCAATTGTTGGTTCCATGTGTCAAGAACAACAGATCAGTGAAAGCCAATCTGTTGAGGAAATGCCTATACCATAATTCCCACTACAGTAAGACCAGTAAACCGCTCAATCCATTGCAAGAGGGAGAACTGGTAAGGATGCAGATGTCCAAAGGTTACGATCGGATTGGTGTCGAAGAGAATATTAGTCCAGAGCCAAGATCATACATTATAGACTCAGAAGGAGCAACTTATAGACAAAATGAGAAACATTTGAGTGTCTGAGTCTATACCGCTGCAAATAGCTTGTGAGAGAGACTCTTTATCTCAGAGTGGGTCACACCGGTGTTCCAGTTCCAGAGGACATTCCTGTTCCTATGACGAATCCAGAAGTTCCTGATATGAGTTGTGCACCGCAGACTGTCCCTGTTGCTAAATCTGGTCCCAGCTGTTATGTTACAAGATATGGTTGAATCTCTAAACCCTGTAGTAGATACGAAGCAACTTGGACATGAACATTGTATTTTGTTTCTAATGTACATAGTAATACATGCTTGTCTCTGATATTCTTTTGCATGAAGGGCAATTTTTTTGAGGAGGAGGAGGATGTAGATCACTGAGTGTGTATATATCTTTAAGAAGCTATCCAAGGGCTTGCACTAGAGTATAAATGCTGAGCGCATGCGAGCCTGACTGCCACTTTGTAGTTAGCTGTTGAGATGCGAACATGTATGTATATAAGCTTTGCTTGTTAGTTCATTCATATTTAATGATGGTGTTAAACATCCTGATGTGTTTGTATATATTAAAGCATCTGAATGAAAACCTCAGCCTTCTTATAATTTGTATTACAGATGAATGAGCAACAGCTGCTCCAGTTCCTTTGATGGCTAGGACACCCGGGCTCTCTTCACCAGTCAAAAATATTTTGGTTGCAGCTCTTAAGGCCTCTACTAGGAAAATCTACTCCAGTAAATGGAAACATTTTTCCTTCTGTGCATGACAGCATGATTTGGATCCTTTTACAGCTCCTGTTCCTGCCATTTTAGATTTTCTAGCCCACATTTTATACAATGGGGTTAGTTTTTCTACAATTAAAATTCAATCGGCATCCATCTCAAATTTCCATGTGGGGAAGAATTCTGCGTCCTTGGCTTCTTCTAAACTATGCAAGGCTTTTTTGAAGGGTACATTTCTCCTCAGACTACCAATCAAGACCCCCCACGCCTCCTTGGGATCTGACTCTGGTTTTACAGGGCCTAGTTTCTCTTCCTTTTGAACTAGCTGCCACTGTGGATTTACAGTTTTTATCTTGTAAAACAGCCCGCTTGGTGGCCATCACTTCTGCCAAGTGGGTATCTGAGTTGCATAGTTGTCAGTTAAGCCTACTTATCTTGTGTTCCATAGGGACAGAGTAACTCTTCGTACCAACCCCTGTTTATTACCAAATGTCACCTCCGAAGTTAGTATTAACAAGGTGATTAATTTACCAGTTTTCTTCCCAAATTATCAGAACAAAGGAGAATACAAATTATATTTACTTGATGTCCACAGACAGTTACGCTTTTATTTGGATAGAACCAAAATTTTTCGACAGTCTGATCAACTTTTTGTTCCTTTTTTTAAGCCCTGTTTGGGAAAGCCTATTTCTATGACCACTCTTGCTCATTGGATTTCCAGCTGCATCTCTATTGCTTATCATTCCAAGGTTTAACCTTTACCTGGCCCTGTCTGGGAGCATTCTACCCAATCAGTATCTACTTCTGCAGCCTTTTGGCCCAGGGTTCCTATTAATGACATTTGTCCGGCTGCTACTTGGTCCTCCTCACATGCGTTTATCTCCCATTACAAATTGGGCATTCTTTCCAGGACCAGGACTTCCTTAGGCAATGCCGTGCTCTGGAACATCCTTTCATGAGGGGCTCCCAAGGTTATTGTAGCTAGGGACTCTGTCCCATAGGTTGAAGACCAAATGGAAAACAACTTCAGATAAAGAAGTTATGCCCTTGCCATAATGTTCCATCTGAGTTGTTGCTTTTCATTTGTTTTCAACTGTCCCTCCCTCCTTCCCCCTGACCTTTGGGTTTTGTGGTGGACTGGACAGATACAGGCGCAGGCTTCTTCTTGGTCTGGGTGGAGTCTGGTGTGTATCTGTCCCTTTATTGGTCAAGGAATACGTTTTTCTGCTTTGGGTAGGCTGGTGCTGTCCTGCAGTAAACTTGATCTGAGGGGAAGAGGGAGAGCATGGCATTATGGGTAGGGGAAGAACTCGGATTTTAGCTCCAATGCTGGAGTATACAGCCAAGTCAGATCTGTGCCAGATCTGAGTCCCATAGGTTGAAGAAAAGCAACAACTCAGATGGAACGTTATGGTAAGTATATAACTTCTTTTTTCAGTACTTTTTTATTTCTATGTACAATATTGCATATAATTTAAATCCCTATAGTTTATACATCATTTTTATTTTGGAGAGGTTTCTATGCTTTGTCGTACACAGAAGTTCTGTAGCTCTATGAATTTGTACATATTATAAATAGTTATTTTAGTTTTATTAGATTTTGGCTAGTATGTTACTTGATTACTTATTTGCTTATGTTTGATATGTCTTTAAGCTGTTGTATTGTGTTACTGTGGTTTCATATTTTTTCAATACACTGTGTTTTCACAACAACAAAAAAAATTGTTTGCCTAACTAATACAATATATTTCTAAGCCTACAAAATTCTATGCATGCAAAGTTAAGCAGGTATTTACAGTAAGTAGGAACAATGGTTGCATAAGAATATTAAGATGTTCCTCTTTGCCCAGCTGGGAAAAAGCAGGATAATGCCAGCCAGTGTGTTTCAAAAGAAAGTACAGTCATTCTCCTTTTGCAGGTATGCCTTTAAAACCTTTTTGAATTCTGAAAAGGTCTGGAAAATTATTTACACCACTGGGCAGGTGGTTACAGGTGGCAGGACCAGAGTTTGAGATGGCTGTTTCACTAATAACAGTTTTGAAGGGGGGGTCTTATTAAAGTTATAGCATCTTCTTGGGTGCGTTTAAAAGAGTAGTTTGGCTCCTTAATGGGTAGTGTTGCACCACAAAAGTTGTCTCACCTAATTTTAGAATTTTGAAAAGGAGAGAACAAAAAGAGAGTGTGGCATGACTGGGGATAGGTAACCATTTGAAAATTTGCAAAACATGGCAGTGATGTATATGTTAGTCTGCTAGGAGTGCAAATCTGCCAATTTTATTTTCAGTTATATGAAATTTGTATGTATTGTATGAAGAATGGAGGCATATAATTGAGAGGCCATATTCAAGTTTGAGAATCAGGACGTTTTGAACAGTGTCTGTCTCAGCTGTGGGATTAAGATAAGTGGAAGACGTCGGACTTTTGACATGGCTGCATGCTCAATACAGCTTAATTTCAGCTCTTCCAGTGTGAAAACAGAAACTCAGAAAAGAGAGCCAGTAAATTTGCCTTTGTGGGTAAATTTTAGTAACTCATTAATATGTGTACTGCCTGGA
Source organism: Protopterus annectens (assembly GCF_019279795.1). Classification (NCBI taxonomy): domain Eukaryota; kingdom Metazoa; phylum Chordata; order Ceratodontiformes; family Protopteridae; genus Protopterus; species Protopterus annectens. The sequence goes on from NC_056750.1 coordinate 465,355,420, forward strand.
TGCCTACAAAAAAAAAAGAAATTCAGAGAACCAGCCTGCAAGAAAATCAATCACAAAAGCTGAAGAGAAAATACTGTGTGTGAAGAATCCTGCAGCTGTTCAGCAAAAAGCAGTTCAAGCTCCAGCTTTGTTGCAAGATGTAACTGCTATTTACTTTCAAGGCTTTTCAGTTTATTTGGTTTTCATCATAACACTCCCATACCCCCTCCCTACCTCTTTGTTTAAGCATCAGAGGCAAACATGCAAAATCAAAAACAAGTTTTAAATATTGGTGTTATATAGTTGGACAGTTACTAGCATAGCACTATTTGCATTAACCAAAAATTTCTAATGGGTATGAAGTCTTAAACTCACATTTTCAATATTTAATGACTACAGTCCACAACACTTTATGAGGAACAAACTACAAATATGAAAAAAATTGGGACAGTTGTGAACTATACATTCTCTGCATACGCTGGTAGTTACCAGTTGTGTGAGGGGCCTAGCACAGTTTCATAAATGTCCTTAACTACTGGCTGAGTGAGTCACATTGCCAAGGTCACACAACAAGCAAATGATGTCCGAGGGAATCAAACTTGTACCACAGAAAGCAGCTGATTAATAGCACTTAGCCTTAGTCATCTGCACTAACTGCCAGGCAGTGAATAGTGAACAATAAGAACTATGAAACACATAATTATGACTAGCATTATTGACTGTAAAGCTTAGTGCATTAACATAAAATGAAAATGTTAGTTATTTCAGAGAATAGAGACTCAAAACACTTTTAACAAGCTGCTCTCTGTAGTACATGGTTTGATTTTGTCTTCTTCCATCTGCGTACTGTGTGACTCTAAGCAAGTCATTTAGAAAGATAGTGCTCCAGGTTAACAATCAGAAAATGTAGTTTAATAAAATGAAATTTTAATGACTGTCATCACTTTTAGATCCAAAGGTTTCTGGTTAGCATATAGAAAAAGTGTGTTTTTTAATAATATGAAACTGTAATGCCTAGCATTACCTGTACATCCAAGGCCGTCTGATTTCTATTCTAGGATGTTCTTACAATGGACATCTGATTTAAACAAATCCCGCTGCGGTTTCCTGGTTGAATCTAAATGTTCTCGAAGTAAGCAGCACACGCGCACACACACACACACACACACACACACACACACACACACGCGCAGCTGCTCATGTTCTGTTTATCGACTTCTCAGAGAAAAGCACCTGATGTGAGCCGGTAACTTCCTTTTTTTTTAATTAAAAAACAAAAATGCTTAAAGTGAGCTGGTAACTTACTTCCTTTTTAATAAAAAAAAACAAACAAAAGCGGTTAAGGTCAGCTGGTATCAACTTTATCATTAAATAAGAAAAGCTCTTCAGGTGATCCATTTTCATCCCCCCCCCCCCCCCCCCAGAAAGAAAGAGAACTGCTTAAAGGTGAGTAAGTATTGTTTTTTTTTTTTTCATTTTAAAAAGCACATTAAGTGGGAGATGTTATCTTTCTCATAAAAAGAAAGAACGCACTTTCTCAGGTGTAACTGTAGCTATGACAAGGTGAGCCAGTATTGACACAGACCACACTTCTTGAATTCTTTCATTGGCTCAAATATTGAACATTTAAGCCAGTGGAAGACTGGAACAAAACAGGACAGCCCAGAGGACCCAATATGTAGCCGAGTATATCCAGTCAGGTAATTAGGGTAGGACAGTTTTTATTTTTTTATTTTTCATTTTTTGTTGCTGCCTTGGTTGCCTTGTGCTGGATCCAGCCCTGCTATTTCTTGCTACGTTAAAAACAAGAGAGAGTAGGAATTCCTCTTGGAGATTAAGTAAAACTCAAATTCTGTAGTCTCTCAATGCTTAGTAAAAATATAGCAGACACAGAATGTGTGAAGTTTTCATCACACACGCATATCATTTCCTGCACTTGGGTTTGTAATTAGTTTGCAATCATTGTTTTTGATTGAAACTTGTTTAAAGAAAGGAAACCATTGTGGCAGCTGTATGAGTTAATGGCAGAACTGCCTAATTTTGTCTTATTAGCTTCTTGTAGTAAACACGTCCCGGAATATGCACTCTTGTATCATTTGCTTAATAAAGAAGCAAATATTTAATGTAAATATAATGCAGTGGCCCCTATGAATCATTCACCATCAGATCTGTGGCTCTGAATTCAGATGTGCTGCTTACACAGGAAGGCACGCCAGAAAAAAAGTTTAGTTGATGCTGTCAGCATCTGAACTGACAGCTCTTGAATTTGCTGTAGACTGCTCTGCATTTGTAGACAACAGGTATATGTGACAAGTTGAAAGACACTGTACAATGTCCTCCTTTATAAGAGGACACTGCATGGAAGACTGTACATTAATATTAATATAACCTGTTCTAGTCATGACTAATCACCAGACATGTGTTTGTCAGAAGTTGTTTGAACCAGATAATGCAAAAGAGATCTGCTCAGAGCTTTGAGATTATTTGTTTCTTTCTTTTATTTATGTATTTATTTTGTGGGCTTGAGTTTTATTCAAGTATATAAAAATTATAAACTCCAAATCGTTAATTTCACAAACCGCCACCACAGACAGGGAGAATGAACCACCTCCAACAACAGGAACCACAACGAGCACTGAAAAAACACTTTATTGAACGACAATGACAATGTTGACCTAGGTTTCGTCTCTTAAATAAGCTACCCAAACACATAAATACAATTGCTCCATACATTTCATAACTAATACATATAGGGTTAATTTAAAATTGTTTAAAAACTATATACAAAGGAACATTCCCAATATAAAACTACCAAAGTACACATTATTTATTTGAACAATCAATTATTTATTTGATTAAATGAGTTAATTAGGAGTGGGTGAGTATATAAGGGAGTGTGATACATGAAAGTATTTGTTCTGAAGAAATCTGTAACATAGAGATGAAACCTAGGTCAACATTGTCATTGTAGTTCAATAAAGTGGTTTTTCAGTGCTCGTTGTGGTTCCTGTTGTTGGAGGTGGTTCATTCTCCTTGTCTATGGTGGCTGTTTGTGAAATTAGCGATTTGGAGTTTATCTGTTTGTTTTCCGACAGTCCAACTCTGACATTATGGAGCTACTTCTTAAAATAAACCAGCAGCTGTCCGAACATACAGCTACTAACATGTTTGGAAGCTTGGGTATTCTTTTAACTCAGCCCACTCCCAGTGTTAATACCCCCGGATCTGGTCTCAACGAGGTGAATGCTGGAGCATGAATGTAGAATGGGGGTAGGTCTGTGACTGGTGATGTTTTAGACTTGGAAATGGATTTTGACAAAGCGCAATGGAAAACTAACAACTTCAATTTTCAACAAGACCCGAATAATAGTGGGTACAACCATTAGAGTCAATATGACACTAACTGAGCGTCTGAAGGAATTTGAAAGGAAGTTGTATGGGATGAAAAAACTACAACTGGAAAATGGATATTTATTTAGGAATATAGACTTAGGGCTGGTGCCGCGGGGTTTGCGACTTTAGAGATAGCCGAATGGAATAGAAGGAAATGGAAAAATGTTGGAAGAAGTGCACCAGTTATTTGATCATACAGACATGGAGCTAATGAAAATTATGATCAAGTATAATGATCACGTAATAGCCCGGCAAATGAATGAATTAGAGAAAGAGAACAAGACCATTTTGAACAATCTAAATTTTGGGCATTACCAAACTAATTATAGAAACACGCTAAGTAGTATTGACAGTAGCTGTCATACTATTTTTCAGAGAAAATTACACAAAATTTCAAGAGATACAGATGACTATCATAATAGGAGGGTGTATCCATTATCGAAGGGTAATCATGGTAACCGGAGAGTAACCACCAATGAGGATGAGCAATCTGAGCAGGAAGTGACATCACAACATAGTGATTATAATGTACGACAGGAGGAGTACCCTTTAGAAGGAGGGCCCAGGCGTTCCGAGAGGTTATGCAACTGTGGACAGAACGGGCAACCACCGAAAAGGGAGGACAACGAGTTATTTGTGCAGCAATGAGCAAGGCCAAAAAAGTGTAACTATCAGCCAAAATTCTGCAACAGTCATCAAGCAGCATGGAGATAGAGCATTTGGGCGACCCTTTATTACAAGTAAGTGTTTATGAGATACCCGAGCCTTTTCCAAGTTTAGATTGTAGTAGTTTGGCCATTTTGTATTCAGTACGTTTTTTTTTCATTTAAATGAAAAGGAGAACAAGATGGAAAGTGTATCAGACAATGAGACTGTTCAGTGCTATGAATTTTTGCCTTTCAACGTTGTTGATAGTGAAAATGCTAACATTAATGACACTGGAAGTTTAATTTCCAACAACCAACACTGGACATTGGAAGAGGCAAGTACTGACAATATCATTGTTGATTTTGTTAATATAAGCGACAATGGGGACTTTGGCAATATTTCTGAACTTATAGATGTAATTCAAAGAGCAAATTGTTTTCCAACGTTCAGTGAGCCTGTTATAATTTCTAATATGTACAGGGATTACAAAGTGTATAACTATTCTAGTAAAGAATTTGGAGTGGAACATGCTGAATTACTGTCTAAGGGATTCATGTTTATACCGGGTAGGAGAGGTAAGCTAACAGAAATGTTGGTGGATTTAAAAATGTTAACACGTAAAATGAACATCAGAATGTGGTTTGCTGATGATTGTTGTCAGAATGTTAATAACCTGAAAAAAAACAAGCAAATTTAATCCCCCTGCTAACAGCATGGTAGCCTTGTTTGAGAGGGCATGTGAGTTAGATATGAGGGAACACATGAAAAAGAAAAAAAGTTTCAACGATAACGAATGCATTAGTAATTTAACTAAGCATGAGGAAAAGCTATTAGGGAATCTTATAAAAGATAGGGGAATTCATTTAATGAAGCCGGATAAAGGCAATGGGGTGGTAGTCATGGATAAGAATGATTATATAGACCACATGTTCAAAATGTTGGCAGATGATACCTATGAGGAAAGTACTCTAAATGAAATTCATGTGGCTTATTCTAAAATTGATTTATTGATACATGATTTATTATTTCAAGGACAGATAAATGAAGTAGATTATAATTATTTGAAGAATGACTATCCCATGATTAGCAATATATTTGGTATACCCAACTTACACAAGGGTTTAAACAATATTAAGTTTAGACCGATAGTGGATGGCAAAAGAAGCAAGACATGTTTTATTAGCAAATATCTTGACCATCATTTGCAAGGAGGGTTTGCCAAATTTGAATATATAACCAAAGATTCCTGGCATTTTTTACACAAGTTAAATGGAGTTAACATCAAGGAACATACCATTCTTCTCACTATAGATGTATGTAATCTATTTTCAGTCATCCTTAATGAGATAGGATTGGAATGGTTGGAAAATCAATTAGTAAAAATTGGTATGTTTGATCAGGATCGTATAAATGTATTTCTGACACTTATGGAAACTGTTTTAAAGAATAATTTCATGTGTTTTGAAGGCCATTTTTATAAGCAAGTCACAGGAGTAGCAATGGGGGCTGCTTGTGCCCCCATATATGCTAACTATGTAATGTCCTTCTGGGAGCAGGAATATGTTTTTTTCTAGTGAATATAATAAGTATATCCAACAATATACACGCTTCTTGGATGATATTTTTATAATATGGAAAGGTAGCCTTGAAAGTTTAAAAGCGTTTGTGCAGTATATTAACAACACTGTGGGGTTTCTCAAATTTACCCATGAATTTAGTTGCATGGAATTATCATATCTGGATGTCAATTTGAAGGTTGACAAAGAAAAAAGTAGTTTATCATCTGGAATTTACAGGAAGGCTAATTTTTCGAATTCCTATCTAAATTATCAGAGCTGGTACCCTAGCCACCAGAAAAAAGCAATAGTAAAAGGTCATATGGTTAGGGCTGCCAGAATGGTAAATGAATACCAGAAATTTATCAATGAATTAGAGTTTATAATGAATATGTTCATTAGAAGGGGGTATCCTGTTACTTTATGTGAGTCTATTAAAGATGAAGTTATTTATAAAAGAGTTAATGGTATTTATAAGGCCATCTTAAAAACAAATGTTAAGGCGAAGAATACAGGGAGTAATTTGCAATTAAATAATACAGGAATCGACAGGAACGAGAAAAAAAGAGCAGTTGTATTTTATAACTACATATAATTATGATACAGAATATATTGTGAACATTATACAGAAAAATTGGGGATTGTTAAAATTGGATAGTAACGTGTGTACTAAAATGGGGAAGGTTCCCAAAAATGTATTTAGAAAAGATAAATCCTTTAAGAATTTATTGGAGATGGATGCCCAAAATAATAGCATTAACACAAGTCGACAAAAGGGTAATTTTAAATGCGGAAGATGTAGTTTGTGTAAGTATATTTTAATCACTGGTAGTAAAATTGTTGTAACAGAAGTGCCTATTAATATTAGAGGACACTTCAATTGTTATAGTAAAAATGTGGTATATTTAGCCAAATGTGGTCAGTGTTCCGCATTTTATATTGGGAAAACATATAGAAGTTTAAGGGAAAGAATTAGTGAACATGTTCTAGATATAAGGCATATGAAAACTACTAACACATTGGTTAGATATATTGGGCAACATCCAGGACGTAATTTTAAGTTTTGTGTTATTCAGCAGATTAATAAAGACAACCAAGGTGGTATCCTCGATGTGCACTTGGATATTTGTGAAATTAAGTGGCAGTTGAGGTTAGATGCCACTACCTCCCCGGGTATTAACGATAGTATAAGTATACTTCCCATTTTGAAGCTAAAATACATTTTAGGTTAAAATGCTGGTTAGATTGTAGATATTAATGTAAATATTTTTAGATGAACATGCAAAACTAAGGTTTTGAGACAACTTTTTGAACTAACACATGGGTTATGATTTTAAACCGTGGCGTGTCTATATTATCAAAATGTGTATTTTGGTAGTTTTATATTGGGAATGTTCGTTTTTATATATTTTTTAAACAATTTTAAATTAACCCTATATGTATTAGTTATGAAATGTATGGAACAATTGTATTTATGTGTTTGGGTAGCTTATTTAATTATTCAGTTATGTATTTATTTGAACAATCATTTATTTAATTAAATGAGTTAATTAGGAGTGGGTGGGTATATAAAGGGAGTGTGATATATGAAAGTATTTGTTCTGAAGAAGTCTGTAACATAGAGACGAAACCTAGGTCAACATTGTCATTGTCGTTCAATAAAGTGGTTTTTCAGTGCTCGTTGTGGTTCCTGTTGTTGGAGAAAGTATTTAAAAATGGCCTGGACATTTCTGTTAAAGTGCAGTTTTTACATGGTAGGGGATAAGAAATGTGTAAAACTACTGATTTCCCCATAATGAGTCATACTTACAGGATAATGGTGTATGGTATTTGCTGACTGAAGTTTATGCTAAGCAAAATAAGTTATTCATTTAGTGTTGCATATCAAGTTGTAGATTTCTTCCCTGAGGGTGATGAATGCTGAGTTGTAACAAACATTTTTAAGTTCTGTGGAAGGCTGCAGCTATAACTGAAAGTTTTAGGCCTTTCTCTGGGAAGTGTATCTGACTCAAACTTAGTTTTGAAATGCAATGTAGTAAATATGCAAATGTATGAAAATCATATATTCAGAATGTGAGTGTGCATCTGGCATTGCCTCTGCCCTGCCGCTGTTTCCCTAATATCAACAAAAACATGGGCACCACAGGCTAATACCTGTTTTATTTTCCTGTTTTAATACTTTTATAATGCATATATTATTAATTTTCTGAAAAAATATGTAAGCAAGAAACCACGTCATCCAAATCTCAGAAATGTATGATACTGAGAGCATTACAAAACTGTCATTAGTAGTATACCTGATAACTAAAATAATTACATTGAAAAGCTATAATGTAATGTTGGCCTCAGTTTTGGTATTGACCATAAGGAAGGGGAAAATATTAGACTGACTAAACTGATCACATAATAATTGTTGGTGATACTCTGTGATAATTGTATTTTATTTTGTACTTGGTATCAAGGCTTGGATTACCATAGGCCATTGCAGTTATTTCACTATAATGGCTTGAGTTAACATTGTCTCACGTTTTGTTGCTCACTTCTCACTAGAGCAAGACAGTATTCGATTAAAGATTAAGGCAAGATTTATGTTGCCTGTCAGTAATCACACTTCCTCTAAGGTGCAACAGTCTCTAAATGAGAATAATAAAGTTAGGGAGGTGTGGTGATGAACTCCCTACATGGCAGATGGGGAGAGGGGGGCAAGTTTTTGTGTCACAGTTTTTGTCACATGAGTTGGTCATATCTTTTGTCAATTAACCTGGTCAAATCCATGCATAATGGAAATAATTATGCTCAAGCTGTCTTTTAAGAGTTCTTGTAACTAAGCTACTATCATACAAGCTTGATTAAACTGAGCAGACGTAGTGGATCTGAATATCTGTGAAGGAAATATGAAGAAATGGCATAGATCTTTCTATTCTTAAAAAAATCTATTTAAATCTAGAAAGAATATTTAATGTCAAGAATGTAATATCTTCACCTAGAACTTTTGCATTTTCTGTAGAAAGACACTTACTTTTCATTTGCAATTGGAGAAATGAATGAGTAGGACTAGATATAATGAAAATATCAGATAAATATTTCAAAATGAAGTTACTGTCGTTATTCAGGGAGCTTATCTCTTTAAAGTGATAATACTGCTCTGGTTAACCTGAACAAGTGCAATGATGGAATTTGGCCCATTTAAGGAACCCTGTTGACATTTTCCTTAGCTCTTTTAGGTTGGATGCTTAAAGCAATTTCAGGTGGCATTATATTATTGCATTTTTTATTTTTATTAGTGTATAATTCTTAATTATTTTGCATCTGAGAACTAACTGTTTTTTATGATTTCTTTTTATCACAGGAGACTTTAAGATGTGCTGGTTTAAGACCCCATCTAATAATTAATAGTTTAGAAACATTATTACTCATATCACCAAAAACATCTAAATACAAGCTTGCTGATCATTCAGGATTCATAGAAGGACTTCCAAGATAGCTGCACACTATCAGCTTAAATTTCAGCTCTTCCATTTTGAAAACAGAAGCTCAGAAAAGAGAGTGCGTGAATTTGTCTTTTTGGGTACATTTCAGTTACTGGCTAGTAGCTGCCCTGCCTGGATGCCAGCAAATAAGACATTTAGAGAATCTAAAAGAAAATCACAAAAGATAAAAAGCAAATACTGGCTGGGAAGAATCCTGCAGCTACAAAGCAAAACAAAAACAAACAAAAAAAAACAGATATTCAGATGAGCTGATAAAATTAAAAAAATCAGAGGATGAAATGAAGAAAAGGATGGCAGAGTATGAGACTGCTCAAGAAGAGAAGCTTCAAAAAATGGTAAAATTAGAGGATGGAGCATGTAGGGAAACCAGAGATTTTCTGCTGTACCTGAGAAACTGGAAAGAACAAGCTATATTAATTTTATGAAAGCACAAATAAGCAACTGGACTAGTACTCTGCAGCAGGAGTGTTAATTGAAAAGACACATCATGTGTATGCTCCAAACCTGGCCATGAGAAAGTAGCCAAATAGTAGTAAAGATGCATTTCTACCCGCAGAAAGAGTTGATTCTGAGAAAACTATGGCAGAAGGACAAAGAACATAAATTCAAGACAGTAGAGTTTTTCTGGAAAATGAGTACTCACAGTACACCAGACAGAAGAGAAGTACATTTATTCTGTCAGTCAGGAAATATCAAGAAGCAGGTCTGAGATTCAAGCTGCTGTGCTGAGCTATCTTCAGAATATATATTTTTTCCCCTGGAGGATCAAAGACATTTTTTTGATGGAAAATATGCTAAGGTGGAAATACAGAAGTTTATCCAACAAAAAGTGAGCTATCAAACAGAATGGGAATTCTGCTTTTTATTCTTCTTATAATAAAATTCATAGAAAGATTATGTCAGCGAAATAATTTCTAATGTTGCAAAAGAAAATGCTTGATAGAAAAAAAAAACACAGGAGTTGACCAGAAGAACTAGGTATACATTGGAAATGAACCAAAGACTGGAGCTGGGAGATGGAGATCAAGAAAAAGAAAACCAGCAACTCAAAATTAATGAACAAAGCATCAGCCACATTTGTGAAATGTGGTGGAACAAGAAATCCTCGTAATGTTGGACATGTTTTGACTTGGTTAAACTTTTAGGGGACTCTAAAGCATATGACCCACTTTATGTCATTAATGTTTGGAAGAATATTAAGGAGAGGGGAAGAGGCAGTAAAGATGTAACTTTAAGTAAAACAGTTTTTGTTCTTAACAATATTTTTATAAAACATGACATATACTGTTGTATAACTTCAGCTTTTTCAGTTATTTTTGTGTGTAATTGGGATGCTAAAGTGAACTGGTGCCCCCCCTTTTTTTCTCCTTCTTTATTTCTTCTTGTTTAGTTTTAAGAAATGAAGGCACTGTAGTTTAAAACAGAAGAAAGCCTGGACAAAACAACATGGTACAAGTAAAATTGATATGCTTTTTCTTACTTTACATAGGGGAAATGACTAGATTAAAGCCCTTGGCTTGATCTAATAACAAGGTTTTAACAGGAAAGAAGTAATTAAAAATCATTGAATGTAAGGATTTCTTTTTCTTCAACAAATATATGTTCACAGTGCAGCATGGGACACTTGTAGCTGAAGGCAACTGCATATCTGGTTCTCATGTTTCTATGGAGACAAGCGATAAGGACAATTAAAACTGAATATTTTTTTCTTTTAATGTCTAGAAGATAATGTTTTCTGAAAGCATTCAAGTTATTTTCTAAATATGGAAATGGAATAAAGATAAGATAAAAACAGACAACACTTACATGGAAATAGAAGCACAGTCTGTACCATGCATCCTATCATGGATAACCTTCATTATAGGTCTGTTTAACCCTGTGTTTGTAGCTATAAATCTAGGACAATTGTTCCGTTTATGAGGATTAAAGTTAATGATTTGAAGATGCACATAGCTTTATGTGTTTGCATTAAGCTAATAAGCTATGGGGGTATTCTGGCAGTGTGTTTGTTTTTTGTTTGAGGGTTTTCATTAAAACCAAAAGTCTTGTAGGATGTGACATAGATTCAAATGGATATGATGAAAAATAACTGTATAAAAGATCAACTTGCCAAGCATTAATACATACATGTAACACAAAAGCTGAAACTAGACATTAGAAAACCTGTTATATGTAACAGGTTGGAATAATAATATGGAAAATGTTGTCATATGATAAGTTATTGATAAACATCAATGGTCTCACAGGTATATACAAAAAGGAAAGAGTAGTAAACCATATTAAAAATGGAGAGTTCAAATAGCTACAGGAGACACATATGGAAAAAACTGAGCATGTGAATTTGTTAAAGAAAGGATAGGATGGTTACTCAGTGGAATATATGTGGCAAAAAAAAGGGGGAGTACTTGAATTAATTCCTAGAGGAGCTCCAGTAGTGATAGAAGAGGGAAAATATAATAATGGTAGATTTGTAGTAGTAAGTGGCTACCTGCAAGACAGATGGATTACGCTGGCATGTATTTATATTGCAGTTAAAACTGATGCAGTGGAGCTAATGAAAATTCTGGGAGAAATAATCAGCTTTCAGCAGCTAATATTACTTATAGGTGGGGAATAAAATTTGATTTGCAAAGTGAGGATGTATTTAGGAACCTGGAGCGGAAAATATACCAAAAGAGGGTGGATTTTTGAAGAAATTTATGAAAATATTTGGTACAGAAGATGTGAATTCAGTAGTAGAAGCTCATTCTCCAGTGTACAAAAACGGGATGGGTAGAGAGAAATTATATTTCACAGGAACATATGCATTTAATTGAAAGTTTTGATATACATCCAATAACTATATCAGATCATGTGCCAGTGATAATTAAAATTAAAATGCAGGATGTTGTTGTTGTGTCTTTCAGCTTTTCCCGGTTAGGGTTCGCCACAGCGGAACTCCAGTCCACTAATGATTGGCAGTAGATTTTTACGTGCCGAGTTGCCAGCTCTGGCGCACAACCTTCAACGAAGGTACATCCATTCACACATGTCTCCACACAGAAGATGCTCTAGCTGAGAATCAAACAGGACAATGTCATACTGTGAGGCAACAACGTAAAATTAGAATGCAGGATAATGAGATAAAAATTAGACACTGGTACTTGCCCACCTATCTGTTAAACAGAGAGGAATTTAAGGAATGTTAGTGGAAGTTATTCAGGATATATTAGGGACGATAGAAATTTCTTCAGCAAATCTAACTAGGGAGTAGGATAAAATGAAAGTGAAGTTTAAAAACTCAGTAGGAATAAAAGAAAATGAGATATGGTTAAGTAGTAATCATTGTTTAGAGGGACTGGCAAAGGTTAAAGTATTGCAGAACAGGGAGAATCTCATTGAAAAAGAAGAGGTGCAACTGCACAGTGCTAAAGAGAAAATAAAGGAGTACCTCAATAATAGACATGAGTTTAGAAAGAGTGCTGTTAAGCAACTGCTTTTTATTTTTTTTTTTTTTTTTTTTTTTATATATCATCTCTGTACCACAACAGCTTTTAGCAGTAAGTAGGAAGGGTTGTTGCTAAGCTTAGGGAGTCTATAATAAGGAAAATAACCAGAGATCCTTTAGAGGTATTAGAAATATTTCAGAAATGTTATGAAAATCTGTATAAAGCAGAGAATTGTGGAAATCAAGAAAAAGTACAAATGAAAATATTTATGGAAAAATGAAATATGCTAAGGTTAGACATCGATGAGGTTCAGTTACTAACAATTAGGATTGGAAGAGATGAGATAAAAAGGGTGATGTATAACCAGTCTACAGGAATGTCTGCAGGAATAAATGGTATTCCTGTGGGAAGATTGGAAGGCAGGAGGGAAGAAACTGATTAATATCTAGGTTTTATTTAACAGTATTTTAAAAGAAGGAGAAGCACCAGCATCCTGAAAGAAAGCAGTGGTAGCTGTAATACCCAAAGATGGTAAAGACCCATCCGATTCAAGCCCATTTCTATTCTAAACCATGATTATAAAGTGTTTGTTTCTACAATGGCTAAAAGGATGGAAAATGGGATGCCAAAACTGATAGATATGAATCAGCGTGGTTTTGTGGAGGGGAGGCAAACATTTGGAAACATTAATAGAACAATGGTGATCCACAGAGAAACAGAATGTAATAAAATACCACTGTTGTCGATGGATCTTGATGCAGAGAAAATATTCAACAGAGTAAGCTGGAATTTTATGAGTAGGGCAATGAAAGCATCTGCTACTTTATCAGTATAGTATTCTGTATGGTTATTGTTATTCTCCTTAAAGATCTGCATCCAAAATCCCAGTCTCTCCTTATTTATTGAGATTCCCCACATTTCATCATCATAATCCCTTTCCATTTTGAATTATTGCTTTCTACTTGTGCTGTGTATAGGAGCCTAAACTATGTAGCTCTGAAACACCCCTTCAAATCAGGTAATCCTATAAACCACCTTGTTCTAAAGTAAGGATTGACTTACCCCACTTGACTCTTGCACTCTTCCCCTCCCGGATAAAATCCTTCAACTCTTTATTAATTGCTATCCACAACTTCTCTCGCTGATAAAAATATACCTGACCTTTGTATAAAACTAAAGAGACTAAAAACATTTGCACTTTTTGTATCTTGCTATCCATATTTATAAAACAGAGCTTCCAGTTTCTCAGGTTTTGTATTTTTTTAGTCTCTTCCCACATCTTTTAGCTGCCATAACAGAAAAATTTTTAATCCATACCCCCAAAGTACTTAATTTTATCATGTCCCCATAAATATGGGTATTGCTGAACCAATTCAAGTATGGGTACATAGTTTACAGCTATTGCCTTTGTTTTTTTCTTCATTAATTTTGGATCCTAAAAAGGCTAGAAATTTTCTCAGAATGTTCCACAACACTGAAATGTCCTTTTCTGGTTTTATCAGGTATAAAATAATATCATCTACAAATAAAGCTAGCTGTTCTTGACTACCATACCAATTTTATCCCTGAATTTCTGAGTCCCTTATTTTCTTTGCCAATGGTTCTAAATATAGCACAGATAACACAGGTGAAAGTAGACATCCATGCCTGGTTCCTCTGCCTAAACAGAACTTGTCAGAGAGGGACCCCCCCCATTTTAATTTTTGCCTCTGATCCCTCATATATCCGCCAAATCAACCATATAATTTTGTCAGGGAATGCATGTTTCCATTGCCTTACTCATAAAATCCTAGCTTACTCTATCAAATGCTTTCTCTGTATCAAAACCCAGCAACAACAGTTGTATTTTCTTACATTCTGCTTCCCTCTGGATCACCATTGTTCTATTAATGTTGTCAAATGTTTGCCTCCCTTCCAGAAAATCCCAATTAATCCGTATCTATCAATTTTGGAATCCCATTTGCCATTCTTTAAGCCGTTGTAGATGTAAATACTTTATAATCATAGTTTAGAATTAAAATAGGTCTATATGAAGCGGGGTATGATGAGCCTTTATCATTTGTTGCCATTTCCCTTTTAAATACTGTTAAACCTTCCAGATCATTATCACTTTCTTCCGTCCTAGCTTCCAAACTTCCACAGGAATACCATCAAATCCTGGGAATTTTCCTGTAGCTTGGTTATATATCACCATTTTAATCTCATCTCCTTCTATCCTAACTCTTAGTAACTGAGACTCATCTACCTCTAACCTTGGCATATTTAATTCTTCCATATCAATTTCCATTTGTACTTTTTCCTGGTTTCCACATTTCTCTGCTTTATCCAGATTTTCATAGCATTTCCAAAATATTTCTAATACCTCCTGAGGATCTCTGGTTATCTTCCTTGTTATAGGCTTCCTATGCTTGGCAACAGCTCTTTCTACTTTCTGTTGTCTGGGTCATTGTGCTAAAAGTTTTGTGCTTTGGAGTTATTATGCAAAAACTGTTGCTTAACAACAATCTTTCCAAACTCATGCATATTATTGAGGTAGTCCCTTATTTTCTCTTTAGTACTCTGCAATTGCACTTCTTCTTGCTCTGTGAGGTTCTACCTATTCTGCAATATGTTAAACTTTGACAATCCCCTCTAAATAATTCTTGTTACTTGTTAATCATATATTTTTCTTTCGTTTCCATCCTGTTTTTAAGCTCCGCTTTAATTTTATGTCACTCCCTACCCCAATAACTCCCAAGGAATTTCAACTACCCATTCTTTAAATTCCCTCTCTTTTTTAACAGATAGATGGAGAAGCACCAGTGTCACGTTTTTATTTCATTACCCTGCATTTTTATTTTAGGTATTATTGATGCATGATCTGAAGTAGTTATTGGATGTCTATCACAATTTTCAATTAAATGCACATGTTCCTGTAAAAAGTAACTTCTGTCTAGCCTAGCCCAGATTTTGTACCTTGGGGGATAATATGTAAATTCTCTCTGAGCTCCTGCTACTGAATTCACATCTCCTACACCAAATATTTTTTATAAATTTCTTCAAAATATACCTTCTTTTGTGATATTTTCCCTTCTATTCCCCTAGATACATCCTCACTTTTGCAAGTCAAATTCAAGTCCCCAACTATAAATATTCTTTAAAGGAATAAAATAGCAAAATGGAGAAGCGGAACACAGCAGGCAGGAACAGGATGTCCTGGTAGTAAATAGTCAATATGGAACAACTCAGTTCATAGTAGAACGATGGACAAGTACTCCGAGAATGGTTAAAAGCTTTTATTCATAACAATGAGTTAGCGCTTTCACCTATTACAGGCTTCTTCAGACTCAAAACAACTTGTACTAAACAGTCAATTAATATATATACACAAAACAGGCGGGAAAAACAATCATGAATATTAACTAATCAATTAAAACATGACTGTCAGCAGCATAATGCACTATTTAAAAAGCAGTAAATAACGTCAAAATTGTATAAAAAATGTATAAAATTCTCAAGTAGCCGAGTAGAAAAAATTATTATTCTATCTAAATATGTATAATAAATGTACTTGTATGCTAAAAAAACAAACAAATCGTATACAACACAGGAGAGATAACAACAACTAGACTCTTTATATACTGCAACACCATAAATGAAGTATGGCATGTATGAAAGTATAGTCTATACACAATCTATTATTGTGTGTGAACTTTTAGTCTCCTCATTTTTAAAAATGGTTTGACTGATAGCTTAACATTCAAACCCGGGGGATTATCGGATCTAAATCTCATAATCCAAAAATTCTCTCTTCCCTCTGTATGTGTCCTTATGTCCCCTCCCCTACTACTAACATTGACTGTCTCTAGAATCCTGAAACTGGGTGGGATCCAGAGTTTGGAGGTTACTAATGCCTTTGTTTATGAGTTCCATGATGATATGTTCCATGGCCTTGCAGGCCAGGCTCGTCAGGCTAATAGGTCGATATTTCTCGGGATCAGTGGTGGCTCCCCCTTTGTGGAGTGGGATAGCTGTTGCTGTGCGCCATTCAGTGGGCACAAAGTTTGATGTGAGGCTATTATTGAACATGGTGCTTAAGTGGGGAGCCAGTTTGTTCTGAAGTTTGTGTAAAACCCAGCCTGGGATGTTGTCTGGTCCCATGGATGCTGTGTTTTTGGCTTTAGAGAGTGCAGCTTTTACCTGCGTAGTTATGATTACAGGGACTCTGCATTCTTCCTGTATAGATATGGGCCCTTTAGGGGGTGAGAAGGGAGTAAAGTTAGCACTGAACGTATCTGCCAGGATGATGGCAATATCAGTTGGTTCTGTAATTTTCGTGCCTTTGTGCTGTAACTCAGAGCAGATCTGGGTGTTGCCATCTACATTCTTGACATAGTTATAGAATGCTTTGTGGTTGTCCTTGGATTTAGTAGCGATTTTGTTTTCATTGCTAGCTTTGGAGGATCTTATAAGGGATCTCAGCTTCTTACTGAGGCTGACCAGGGAGCTCCTCCACTCATGGGATTTTACTCACTTTTGCAACAGTTTCTTCCTTCGGTTGTACAGTTTGTTTATGGCAGGGGACCACCAGATTGGCTTCCTTTTTTTGGAGGATAGCATATTTCTTGGTTCTGTTTGGGATAGCACGATCCATACACTCGTGTAAGTGCTTATAGAGTGCATTTGTGTAGGATTCTGCAGTTGTAACTGTATTGTCCATCTGCATGGGTGTCGTGAAGTTCACCACTTCTGTCTTAAGAAACATGAAGTTGGCTTTGGAGAAATATTTTACTGTGGTTTCCTTAATGGGGGGTGGGGGCGGGATGTGGATATCAAGGGTGATAAGCTTATGGTCGGATCGGACTAATGAGGAGTTGACTTCAGGTGTGGAACACCAGTCACTCATGTTGGTAATGACTAGGTCTAGGATATTATTGCCCCTGGTGGGGGTGTGGATAAGTTGATCAAGGGCATTGGAGTTTATGAATTCCAGAAAGCGTTGAACTAATGAGTTGGTGCACGAGTAGTTTTCCCAGTTAATGGTGGGGTAGTTTAAGTCACCCATTATTAGGGTGTTTGGTTGAACCCGAATATTTTCCAGTACATCAAGAAAAGAGGAATGGGAATCCTGGGGCATAGTGGGGGATCTGTAGCAAGCTACAATTTGGATTACAGTTTTGCCCAGAGTTAGTTGCACTTGGATAACCCTGGATGCATGTTGATCTTTTATATAGTTGTCTCTTGTCAAATCCATTTGAGCCTATGTCACTTTTTATTTTACTGAAAACCCTAAAAAAAAAACACCCCAAAACATATTAAGTTAATTCTGACACACACACACAAAATTGTGTACCTCTTCAAATAATGAAGTTTAACCCTCCCAATAGGAATAATTGTCCCAGACTGAGAGCTACAGTCACAGGCTTGCATTGGCCTATAATAAAGGTTATCCATGCTAAGACACATGGTATAGCTTATGCTTCTTCTTACACTAAGTCTTGTCTTTGTCTAATCTCTGTTCCTCTCCCAGATGTAGAAAACAACTTGAATGTTTCAGAAAACATTGTCTTATAGCCATTAAAAGAAAAAAAAATTCTCTTTTTTGCCCTTATCAGCTTGTCTCCATAGACACATAAGAATCAGATACATGGTTGCCTTCAGCTACAAGCTTCTTATGTTGCACTGTGAACATTTATTTTCTAAAGAAAAACTTTTCATTAGATTCAGTGTTCTTCTATTTACTTGCTTCCACTTAAAACATGTTGTTAGATCAAGCCAAGGGCCTTAAACCAGTCATTCCCCTATGCAAATGTAAGAAAAAGCATATCAGTTGTACTTATATCATGTTCTTTTCTCCAGGCTTTTTTCTGTTTTTACATTGCAGTGCCTACATTTCCTAAAACTGAACAAGAAGAAATAAAGAAAGAAGAAGGAAAAGTGAGTACTTGTTTGCTTTAGCATCCCTACTGCACGCACAAATAATTGAAAAAAGCTTTACTATATAGCATGCAATATATGTCATGTTTTTAAAAATAGTGTTAAGAACTAAAACTGTTTTATTTACAGTTACCTCTTTCCTTCCTGTTCCCTTATCCTTAATGTTCTACCAAAATGCATTGAAGTCCCTACATGTTTAACAAAATCAATAAAGTCCAATATATTTAGGTTTTCTTGTTCTACCATATTTCACAAGTGTGACTGACGCTTTGTATTTCCACACTTATTCATTAATTTCCGAGTTTCTGGTTTTCTTCCTGTTGATCACCGTGTCCCATCTCCAGTCTCTGGTTCATTTCCAATGTACTCCTGGTTCTTCTAGTCAACTCTTGTGCTTTTTTCTGTCACTCAAGCATTTTCTTTTGGAACATTAGAAAATGTTTCACTGGCATAATTTCTGTATGATCTTTATTATCAGAAGAATGAGAAGCAGAATCGTCTTCTGTTTGATAGCTCACTTTTGTTGTAAAAATTTTTGTATTGCCTCCTTATCATGTTCTGCATCAAAAAATGACTTTGACTCTCTGTAAAAAAATATTCTGAAGATAGCTGGATACAGCAGCTTGAATCTCATACTTGGTTCTCAACATTCCCTGATTGCTGAAATAAATGTATTCCTGTTCTGTCTGGTGTATTGTGAGTAATCATTTTCCACAAACACTATAATGTTTTCAACTTTTAGTACTCTGTCCTTCTGCCACAGTTTTTCCAGAATTAACTCTATCTGCTGGTACAATTACATCTTTACTATTAGAGGTCTTGGTGCTTTTTCGTGGCCAGGTATGGAGAATACACACAATGTGTTCTTTCAGTTAGCAATTCCTCCTGTGGAATACCTGTCCAGTTGCTTATTTGTGCTTTCATAAAATTAATACAGTCTGTTCTTTCCAGTTTCTCTTGCATAGCAGGAAGTCATGTCTTGTACCACAGCTGGAGCTAGAAGTACTTTTTGCTGCATAGCTGTAAGATTTTTCCCAGAGAGTGCTTTCTTCTCAGCTTTTGAAGTGTCTTTTCTTTCATGTTTTCTAAATTTCTTCTTTGCTGGCATCCAGGTAGTGCACCTAATAGTGAATAAATTAAATTCACCCAAAAAAGATAAATTCACTGGCTGTGTTTCTGTTTTCACATTGGGAGTGCTGAACTTAAGCTGTTACTGAGTGTGCAGCCATCTTGGAAGTCATGCAGTTTATATCCTTGATCAAATTAATTGTTATAAAAAATGTCATATTCATGAGCAAATATGTTGATTAAGGCTTAAGGATTAAAAACCTTTTTCTGTCTGACAAATCATGTACTGGAAAATGTTTGTATTGTTCTCATCTGTTTTTCATCTAACTTAATGTACAATTATTGACGTCAGTGGCAACTTAAGACCTGACACACTGTTGTATATGGTTATAGTCCTTTTTTAATTTTAATGCCATGGGTACTGCAGCACATTGGAACAACAGTTAGCATTGCCACCACATTTCCTCAGTTTGATTCCTGGCTGGAGTGCTTTGGTGAGTCTGTATATTTTTGTGTGTCTGTGTGGGTTTTTGTATAGTGCTCCAGTTTCCTTCTCACATTCCGAAGAT
Organism: Protopterus annectens; assembly: GCF_019279795.1. Classification (NCBI taxonomy): domain Eukaryota; kingdom Metazoa; phylum Chordata; order Ceratodontiformes; family Protopteridae; genus Protopterus; species Protopterus annectens. The sequence continues at coordinate 465,375,468 of NC_056750.1, forward strand.
GTACAGGAAGTTGATACACAATCTTCTTTATTATCAGTAGGTATAGGTTCATAGGTAAGAAATAGGCTAACTGCACTTATGGGCAATTTAAGCCTAGCCAATTTTCCTTTTGGTGTTAAAATTAACCTATCCTATTTGGTGTTAGATTGACCTTACCCATTTCATGTTCAGTAATTATATATCACCCCTTGAGAGAATAACTGGGATCATACCGTAGATAATTTGAGGGAACCCATACATTGTATAAAGCATTTAAGAGCTACCTCTGTCCATTAGCAGTACAGTGGCAGTCACGGGATCCAAGTTGCAGTTGAATATGGTCAGGGATGAGATTTGCTTTATGTGAATGGTGAGTCTGTTCTAGAGCAGCAGTATCCTCAATGAGTTATACCTGACCCTCCAAACTGTTATGTTGATGTTGTAGACGAGGTTTAGAGCCGTAGACTGAGTATTTCATCATCCTCTGCTCTCTTAGATCAAGGCTTTCAGTTATTTGTAGGGTTAGTGGGGCAGGTCATGTTCTGCCTGAGGGAAAAACTGAAGATAGCATAATCTGACAGCAGTGATGTCCTAATTTTTGATGGCAAAGGATGTCCATCGGCTGGGGCTGGTGAAAGACTCTCATAGTCAAGCCAACCATGGGCTTATGCATGGGAGGAATTTGCAGGACTCAGTACTCGGACATCTACATTAATGGTAACACACTGTTAAAATAGTAGGGGGCAAAAACAGCCTTTATGCCACTACAGAACTGCATTTTTGCTTACTGCAGATACAAGAAGACTGTTATTCAAAGGGTTCTGTGGTCCTTCTAATCATGCTTGAATAAGGCTTGTCGTGTCAAACTTCAGGTTCATTTTATAACTGTAGTCACAAGTGGTATTCAACAAAACTGGTTATTTTATGGTGCAGTACCCAGTTGTGGATCATCACTTCATTGCCTTTCAGTATGCCTCCAACTTTTGCAGGAGAAAGTGTTTCTTTTCTCTCCTTTAATTCTCTACTAAAAATGAAACAATCCATGTGCTTCCATAATAGTTCTGTTGCAATTCTTCTTACCTCAACCTTACCGCAATATTCATAAGAAGCCATTACTGAAGATTTCTACTAGATCCCAATATTGTTGAGCTAATTAGCTTTTCAGAGTTGTACATCCTTTTCATTAATTATTTTTAGGATGCTCTTTAGATACTGTTAGGATTTACACTGCGTAGCTACTGCTGGATTCAATGTGCTTTTTGTATTGCCTGTAATTTAAATATTGTCATTTGTGTAAATGAAGTATTATTTAGACTTCTGTACAAGCACACCCATCTGTGTAGCTGGTTTTGTGGTATTAGTTACATTGTTTGTTTTTGTTTGGAATGTTGTATTTTCTTTATTTTTTGTTGTGTTTTACTTTTATGTAAATGTATTTATTGTATACATTTTTATTAATAGCTTTATTAATACCAACCAACAGTAAATAGAACAGTTTGTTTTTTTTAAACAGTAATCAAGTTTAAATTCAATAAGGCTAACCAACTGTAATACCCAAAACACAGACTACATATAAATGACACAAAGACAAGTGTCTCACTATCAAAGCCCATAAGGCAATGCACATCCACTCCAAGTATCTTAGCCATAGGAGACTCTATAGTGAAACACACAGACATCTCTGCACCAGGCTGAACAATGAGAAAGTGATGGTCAATTTTCTTTCTGGTGCCAGGATTTGTCAGATAACACAGGCACTCAGGTCTCTCAATAGTAAGTACAATTATGATTTGGTCATAGTACATATTGGTGTGAATGAGTTGAGATGTACCTCCCTGACCTATGTTAAGAGAGACGTTATTGAGCTGTCTGATCATGTGTCACAGGCAGGTATGTCCCTAACCTTGAGCAGCATATTACCGTTGCCTGGGATGATACCACCATATAAACAGAACATTATTGACTTCAATAATTGGCTTAGTTTCTGGTGTAATTCTAAGGAGATCCAGTTTCTGTCAGCCTGGGATGACATGATCGATGGACCTTGATACTTTGCCTTAGATGGACTTCATCTGTCACCCCTGAGATTTTGGCTACTGGCAAAGGCTCTTGCCACCCTCATAATGCCTTTTTTAGGCAAAGTCACAAGGACAAAACTCCCAACATAAAAATTTCATCAAAAATCTCAAGGGTATGCTGTTAAACACTAGGAGTCTTTGCATGAAACTGCACTCACTGGAAGCAGCCCTCACCTTGGAAAACACAGACATTCGTGCAGTCATGGAGACCTGGATCAAGGCTGAGGAGAGCACCCCAGCCATACTGGGTTACACTTCCTTCCACAGGTTCAGACCACAAACTGTAGGTGTGAAAACTAAAGGAGGTGGTATATCAATATTCATTAAAGCTAAATGCACCTCCAGATTGATTAAACAGTATGATTCCCTGGAGATACTAAGGTACAATTAACTGTTGGCAGGACACCTGTTTAAGTCACTGGCAGCTACAGGCCCTCTTTCATGAATCAGGACACCCATTCTGCCTGTTTGAATCTACTTGAGTCTATCAAGATACATCTGAACAAAATGGGTTTGGGTGACTTCAACTACCCATCCATTGAGTGGGTAAATTACTTGTGCTCAAACTCACTTGCTCAAGGTTTCCTTGACTTCTTTAACTCCAGTGCCCTGGAACAACTGGTTGAGACCCCCACAAGAGGCACCAACATCCTGGACCTGTTGCTTACCAATATGGGGGGGCCAATGTAGCACCCCAGTGTGAGGTCTTCTCTGATGAGATCTGACCACAGATCAGTGTCATTTGAAGTAAATATCACACCTGACCCCCCCAACAGCAACTAGACTAAAAAACCTCTCCAAAGCAGATTATAACCTCTTACTGGATGGTATAAATAGCTTCACTGCACCTCCCACCTCAGATGGAACTGGCAACTATGCCTTGTTCTATACAAACACCTGTATAATCGCATTGAATCAGCTCTACCATATAGGAACAAAACAAGCTCTCCAAGGAAGATTAAACTTGCCTGGTGGACAACTGCATTAACAGGCTTTACAATAAGAGGAAGAAATTGCTGTCTAAGAGTAAGAGGGAGTGGGCCCTAAGCAGGAAACAAGCAAATAAGACTTCTTGTGAAGTCCTCCAAAGCAAATTATGAATCCAAATTAGCTTCCTCAGCTAAGGACAATCATAAGGCATTCTTTAGTTACATCTGTAACCTAAAAGGAAAGGCCCAGATTTGCGGTGAACTGGTAGTTAGTGATACCACATATACTGAGCCTGTGGAGATAGCTAACTTGTTAGCTGACAAGTTCTGTGAAAAGTTTACTCCCCTGTCCCTGCCAAACATATCCTATGACATCCCTACCACCTATCCCTTACCATGTTTCTCTAAAGAGCAGGTCATAAATGCCCTCAACAGGGCCAAAAACACAGCATCTATGGGACCTAATAACATCCCTGGCTGTGTCCTACATGGGCTCCAACAAGAATTTGTAACATCATTGGGTACTTTTTTTCAGTCATAGTCTAAGAACTGGCTTCATCCCAGCTGAATGGAAAATGGCCACCCTTATCCCCTTGCACAAAGTGGTGCTTCCACTGACCCTGGAAACTATAGACCTATTAGTCTGACTAGCCTTATCTGCAAGGCCATGGAGCCGCTCATTATGGACCTTAAAACAAAGAGATAGGCAATCTCCAAATACTTAACCTTACTCAGTTTGGATTCGTCAAAGGAAGATCATGCCTGCTAAACCTGGTGGACATCTTTGAGATAGTCACTAAGGCCCTGGACAAGGGGAAATCTGTGCTTACAGCCTACTTAGACTTAGCCAAGGCTTTTGACACTATACCCCACTCAGGCATCATTGACAAATTCACCCAGCTAGGGTCTGAATGAAGAGATGATAAAATCAGTAAAAAGATAGAAGTATTACTGGAATTGAATTCATCCTCAAGACTTGGTGAATACCTTCACAAGGTGGACCTTGTTCACAAATTTTCACCAAGATGACACTGATATATAGACTGTATTTTATATAGCATATATCATGGACAGAATTAGGTTAAAAAATAAAAAAGATAGCTAGGTGCACAAGTCCCAGGATAAAAAAGTGCCCAATCCTGTTAGGCACACTGGTACCAGGACTGGAAAAAATAACAGTGTAGAATCCTCATGACATGGAAATATTCCTACAATGGGGCTGGGCCAGGAGAAGGGGGAAGATGGCCCCCCTATTGTAGAAGGAGGTAGCAGTCCACAAAAATCACAAAAACCGATAGGCCAAAAAGGAGCTATACAGACGATAGAGTGGATTATTGAGGATAAGAAAGAAATTATGTATTGTTACTATTATGCAAAAAGCCCAGAATTTCCAGACAAAAGATATACGATAAGATTAAGAGAGGAATTAGAGGAAAGAAAAATATTTCCACAAGAAAAACTGTTAGACGCTTCAAATGAAAATTTGCGTTCATTAATACAGCAGATCAATGAAAAACACTATATAGATCAAGAAACCTTGTGCCATTTGGAAAAAGAAGCGACTGCGGAAGTGTGAAAATTTAAACAGCAAAATTTAGAGATGTTTGAAGGGTATAAAAAAGAAATATGGACTTGGGAAAGAGAGAGAGATCTGATATGGTGCAATACTTTTGCAAAGGAAAAAGCCAAACTAATCAACATAAAAAAGGCAGCCCCAAAGATATTCAAAGAGAAATATAGGCAAAGGCATCCAGGTATGGAAAATTTCACAATAAAAAAAAAATAAGATCCAAAAGAGGGACTGTAGAACAGAATATTCGTCAAGCAGAAGTTAAAAAGTAGAAGCTGAAGTTATTGAATATTTGTGAAGTGAAGGATTCAGTGTAGAAAGTCCAATACAGGTCATATCACAGCCTGATGGAAAAAACTAGTCCCTAAATAGGGGAAAACAAGAGGATCAGGAGACATCTGAAAAAGAAATATGGGCATGGGAAAGAAAAAGAGATTTAATATGGTGCACTATTTATGCAAAGGGGAAAGCAAAACTAATCAATGCAAAAAGAGCAGCACCAAAGATATTTGAAGAGAAATACAGACAAAGACATCCAGATATGGAAAATTTCACAATACAAAAAAATAAGAAAACAAAGAGGAAAAGTAGAAAAAGAATTAGTAATAGAGACGTTAAAAAAATAAAAACTGAGGTAATGGATTACCAGCAAAGTGAAGGATTTAGTGTATAAAATTTAACTTGGATAACAATACAACAGGATAGAGCAATGGACACCTAAATTAAGGAGAAACCAGTGGAGCAGGAAGCATCTAATCAGTTGACATATGAAGTTACTTTGCAGCCTTCCATAGGAAACCAGTACAAAGGTTCACTTGGGAGCTATACAAAAAGGAAAAGAACAGGAAACTGTGGCAACCCTGACACAGTCAGTCTCGGGGAGTGATAGGCCAGTGAGTTCCCATATGAAAGAGCAACGGATGACACAGGCTGAAACTGAAGAGAACGTGGCACAAGAAGAAGCTCTGGAACTTTCTATACAATGCCCGCAAGAAACAAAGAATGTGCTCTCAGCTTAGAAGAAAATGATCTAAGAGAAGAGTTGCTTGATTTAATAGTGATGGATAGACATAGTAAAATCAATGAAAGAAATAGATTGCAGAAGGTCAATAAAACCCTAAAAGTCAGAAGTTTGATAAAACAAATGAACACAGTAATTAGGACTGTCCATAGAGATTCGTGTGATGCAACACAAGTAAATAGGATACATTGCTGTGCGACCAAATTAATAACAGATAAAGTCCTACCACAAGAACACAGGGTAGTAAGGGAAATGACTGGGAGAAATTGAATGCCATCATGGAAGTATCGAATAGACAAAACTATAAAGCAGTTAAGACAAGAAGCATCACTGTTAGAAGAGTATAGAAGAGGGAACAGATCAACAAAAATACTCAGAAAGATAGACATGAGAAAAGCAGTGCACAGTATTATAACAGATCAGGATTTATCATGCACTATCGCAAATAAATTAAAAATATCATCACAGGCAGAAAAGCTTAGAAGATATATAGATAAATATAAAGGAAAAGTACAAAATAAGCAATTTATTGACGACCCAAAAAGGTTTTATAGAGAATTGGGAAACAAGGTAAAAGGATTTGAAAGACCACCAAAAAAAAGTAGAAATAGATACATTTTGAAGAAATATTTATGAAGATCCTGCGGAACATAACAAAGATGCTAAATGGAGAGAAGAAGTAAAATAAAGAATAAGAAGTTCAAATGTAGAGAATATGAAATGGGATGAAGTAATGAGTCCCCTTCAAAGAATTGAAATTTTACAGCATCTAATTACTCATCTGTGAAGACCAAATTATCAAAGTTGTGAAATACTGAACCTTGTGAATGGAGATCGGCATACAGTGCAGAATGGGAAATTTACCATTCGCTTCAATGTAGTGCGATTTCAGAATTGGTATATTTACGTAGCAGGGGGTGTGGTGGTGCAGGGGAGCTTGTCCCCCTGCAAAAACATGAAATAAGAAATTTTCACATTTTATTTTTTTTTAGGTTTGATATTTCAAAACTTCGATCCTCTGGTCTTCGATGATCAGAGGCTCGATGTTGTGAAATTTTGATCCTTTGAAGGGGACCAGAAGTAGCGGCCAGACAGATTGAAACAAAGTTAAGAAAAGCCTCTAGTTTGAAAACCCCAGGCCCAGATGCAGTACCTGACTTTTGGCTAAAAGTATTAACATCTTTGCATAAAGATTTAGCCATGAATAAGAACTGCTTATATGTGCACCCTGAACAGACACCAGTCTGGCTAACAACAGGAAAAACAATGCTCCTACTTAAGAGTGAATCTTCAAGCTACCCTAAAAACTATAGACCAACAATTTGCCTTCCGATGATGTATAAACTATACACTGGAATTGATGCTGACAGAGTTTATAATCATTTAGAAAGAAACTCAATTATGGCAATAGAACAAAAGGGTAATAAAAGAAAGTCCTATGGAACAAAGGATCATTTGTTGTTAAAGTCATAGTGAAGAACTGCAAAAAGGGGAAGAAGCTAAGTATGTCATGGATAGACTACAAAAAAGCATTTGACAGTATCCCACATTCATGGATAAAAGAGTGCTTAAAATGTATAATATACACCCTACACTGATAAACTACATTACAGTGACCATGAAACAGTGGCAAGCCACTTTGCAATTAAGCCATGATAAAGGACAAATTATTATTCCAGGGATAAAAATCCAAAGGAGGATATTCCAGGGTGACTCTCTGTCACCGCTGCTCTTTTGCCTTGCTCTTAATCCATTAAGATGTGTGCTTAACAGATTAGTTCATGGCTGTAATTTGGCTCCCAGAAAGCAAAACATTGTAAAGACGTCTCATCTTCTCTATGTTGGTGATTTAAAACTGTATAGCTCATCAAATGAGGAACTGAAAGCACAACTGCAAGTAGTCAAAACTTTTTCTGAGGATATAAGAATGTCACTTGGTCTTGATATATGTGCAAAAGCAACCTTTAAAACAGGAAAGCTGCAGCACCAAGAAAACGTCAGTTTGGGACAAGAATGTGATATAAAAGATCTTGAGCAAGAGAGAGTGTATAAATATTTGGGAACTAATGAAGGATCAACAATAAAACACGAACACATGAATAAAAATCAGTAAGAAATATTGTAGAAGACTAAAATTAATCCTGAAAACAGTGTTGACATCTAGGAACAAAGTTCAAGCTATAAACCAGCTTGCACTTCCTGTCCTAACTTACAGTTTTAGAATGATTGACTAACTCCAAAAGGTGTTGGATAGATTAGACAGGAAAACAAGAAGGATGCTTCATGCTCATAAAATGATTTATAAAAATCAGTGACTATCAAGATTATATATTCCCTGTTCCGAAGGAGGTATGGGCCTCCTTGAAAAATTGATTACATGTATAGATCTGCAATCATGGGACTGCAGACATATCTTCTGTCCTCACAACACCCAAACATAATGAAAGCTTTGAAACATGAGGAGAATAAATCTAAGATGACTTCCCTTCTTAGTCTAGCAGAAGCATATCGGTGCCAAGCAGGAATGGAAATCAAACCAGAAGTAGATAAAAATCAGGCAGCAACCAAATGTGCCAAAAACAAAAGAAATAATATAAGGTGAAGGATCAGATGAAAAGGCAAGAAATGCATAAATATATTTGCAAGTATAGAAAACTCCTGGAACAATCTCATGTTGATCAGGATCGAATGCAGGAATAGTTAAAGAGAGGCGAATTCAAACCAAAGAATGAAGGGTTAATATTGGTGGACCAGGATAGTGGATTATATACACGTTGGTTTACAAAGTCCATTGAACATGTGGGAGAAACAGATAAATGTAGGTTTTCTAAAACAGAATAGGAAACTGATGCACATCTTGTTGCTGGTTGTGGCATACTAATGGCAGAAGGACTGTATACTGAAAGGCATATTAATGTGGGAAGATTGTTGCACTGGGGATTATGCAAACATTACAGTATTGAAGTAGCTGAAAAACACTGGAAACATGACTACAAGCATCATAGAAAATGATGAAATATATATCACATGGGATCACCCATTACCGACAGTTCAAAAGATAGATGCAAGAACACCAGTTTTAGTCGTCCATGAAAAGAAGACAAAAGTAGCATTGATCATTGAAATCACTACACCGAGTAACTACAATGTCTTGCATACAGAGATACAAAGTCATAAGCTGTCAGGATTTGCAGGCAGAAATGAGAACAATGTGGAAGAAAGATACTCAGACATTTCCAATAATAGTAGGAGCAATGAGTCTTATAAAAAAGAATCTACAGTCGTATTTAGATATATTACGGATGCATGTAACTCTATATGACCTGCAGAAGGAATCATTATTGGGCACATTGCGGGAGCTGCGAAGAGCACTTCTGGCTGACATCAAAGATTGCAACAATACTAATTTCATGAACTTTAATAATACTTTGACTTAGGAGTGGGGTTCATTCCCGTCGTGGTATTAGAAACCCAAAAGATTTGGAGAAATTAAAAAACTAGGTATTAACCCTTATATCATTAGGTAGGTCACAAACTGGCTCACTGATGGAACCCATACAGTCAAAATAGGGGAATCCACTTTCAACAGCAGACCTGTAACCAGTGGTGTTCCACAGGGATCAGTCCTGGGACCTCTACTGTTCAGAATCTATTTCTCTGAAGTACAAGCAAAAACTAAAGGTCAGTGGCTGACAAAGTTTGCTGATGACTGCAAACTGGGAGCAGTCCTAGAACCTAAAGATGATGTTAACATCCTACTAGAGGGTCTTACACAAACAAATAATTGGTGCCAAATTCACGGCCTTAAACTCAGTGCAAAAAATGTATTATCATCTATTTCAGTAAGAGCGATGTTCTTGGTAACTACCACATCAATAACAACACCCTAAGTATGCTCTCATTGCTTAGAGACCTGGGCACATAAGTTGGCAGCAACTTTACCTTTGATCACCATGTCTCCACACTGCTAACAAGGGCATTCTATATTCCTCATCTCATAAGTAAGGGTTTTGCCTCCAGAAAAAAAGAAGGTATAATCTCCCTGTACTCTTCCCTCATCAGAACAATAATTGAGTGCAATGCCCCTTTTGGTATGTACCTTTCCAAGCACCTGCAGCAACTGGAGAGACCACAAAGGTTCCTCATAAGGAAAATTCATGGTCTTCTTAATCTTTCCAATGTGGATTGGTTGAAATCACTGTTACTTTATTCGGTTTCATACAGACTACTCAGAGACTATATCTGACCCTGCTTTTTTGGAAATGTTGCATATCTGTAAGTCAAATGGCACACAGGTTACTTACTCTAAAGACCTTAACCTGGTATGTGACATTAATAGAACCTGCTGAAGGAACAGATTTGTCTCCCAGAGGTTACCACACCTTTGGAACAGACTCTCACTTCATGTCAAAGAGAGCTCCTCCTCGGCCTTCTTGAAACACAATCTGGATGACTGGATGGGTAACCGTAAATTCACCCTGGGGGTTCCATCTGTGTCTCTCTTGGACAGGGGCAGTAGGTGCTTGTTGTGGAAACAAGGGTAACTTGACTAGGCTTGTAAAGGTCCTAGGGCCATTAGCTAGTAACTTTGTATGAACTTGTGATCATATGAAGGCTTCAATAAAAAATTGTAGGCTTGTAAAGATCCTAGGGCCATTAGCCTAGTAACTTCGTATGAACTTGTGATCATATGAAGGCTTCAATAAAAAATTGCAATGCAATCCATATTTGTTATAGTTTATAGTTGATTAACTAGAAACCAGTGTAGTAGGATAGTTTGTTTCATGTTTAAAGATCCAAATTGACCACTTGGCATTAGCTTTGTCTCATAGGTGTGAGTACTCTACTAATAGTTCCAAATATAATCATTTGTCCATTTTCCTGTTTAGTTCCTCTTTTTGAGGGGTGTTCTTCATTTTCCAAATCTTAGTAATGCATTTCTTTGCTACAATCAACAGTAAATTTGAGGACTTCCAAGATGGCTGCACATTGAGTAACAGCTTAATTCTATCTCTTCCGGTGTGAAAACAGAAACTCATCAAAGAAGGCCAGTAGGCTTGTGCTTATGAGTAAGTTTCAGTAACTGGCTAGTAAGTGTACTGCCTTGATGCCAGGAAAAAAAAGAACTACAGAGGAATTGGAAAAAAATCAGCTACAAAAAGTGAGGAAGAAACACTGACTGGGGAAGGTTCTGCAGCTGTTCAGCAAAAAGCAGTGCAATCTCCAGACATGAACTCCAGTGACCTAGAGGAAGATATAAGCCAACTGCACACAGACCTGGTTAGAATAAACAAAACACTGATGGAGTATATTAACACAAACAACAAAAGGTGGAAAAATAGAAGAGGTTTTTAACAAATAATTCAGATGAGGTGATAAAGCTGCAAAAATTCGAGGTCAAAATGAGGCAAAGGCTAGCTGAATATGAGACTGCCCAGGAAGAGATGTTTCAAAAATAATAGAATTAGAGCACATAGGGAAAACCTGAGATATTCAGCTAAAACAGAGAAGCTTGAAGAAACAGACTACATTAATTTTATGAAAGCACAAATAAGCAACTGGCTGGTATTCCACAGAAGCAGTTTTTAGTTAAAAAGGTACATTGTGTGTATGTTCCAAACCTGGCTATGAGAAAGCAACCTAGATCTATAATAGTAAAGATGCAGTCCTGCCACCAGAAGGATTGATTTTGACAAAACTGTGGCAGAAAGGCAAAACTAAAAGTGGAAGACAGAAGAGCGTTTTTGGAGAACATACCTCTCAACCTGGAAACATCAAAAATCTGGACAAAGGCCCATGAAAAATGGGTACAAATCTGTACGGTAATTAACATAAAATTTGCATGCATAATTATGTAACCCCACCCACCCCAATGGAATCGTGGGATACAAACTTTCAAATACAAACTGAAGAACAGACAACCAAAATATGACCCCAGAGTCCCCCTGCAGCCATTCCAATAGGTTCATAGGTAGGTACTAGGCTATCTGCCTGAAGGCATTTATAAGCCTAGCCAGAATGTGTTGGCTTTTGCCGCCCCCTTAGATTAGTTCCCTGTGCCTCTGTCCAGCAGAGCCAAAGTGATCCCTGGAGTAAACTTTCTGATTCCCATCCACTCGTCAAGGTTTCTCTTGAGTGTTAGTGAGGAGCTCTGCCTAATGTAGATTGGAATCTTGTTCCAAAGCATGGGAAGTCTCTGGGACAGGAATCTATCCCTCCAGCACATCCTATTTATTGTTGTGGTGAGGTTTAGTCTCTTTACTTGGCTATTTTGCCCCATTTACCATAAACACTGTCATGTACATACTGCTTTACTTCTACAATGATTATTTGGATTTCATTTGAAACTTTTATTTTACATTTTATAGCACAAGCACTAACAAACATCTGCTAAACAAAGCAATACAGTCTCACAATGAAAGCAGACTTAGCATTAAAACTTGTCTGCTCTTGAAACTCACATTCATTGAAACAGCATTGAAACCCACATTCAAAGAAAATGCATCTGGCCAGTGGTGGATAAAGATTACCTTTGGGCTGTTTTGAAATCACAGACCCCTTGCACACGAAACATACATGTGCTCTTTGATACACCTTCCTGACTGTATTAAATTATATTCCTTGTATAATACAGCACACTTGTTAGAGCGCGTTTTGAATTTATTGTTTTGAACATTTTTCCAGTAAGCAATGAAACAAAATGCATGAACCAATAAACTGCCCAATTCAGAAAATTTCCATCATGAAAGTCTACTCAAGCTTCTACAGTCCACCAGTATCAGTAAATATGCACAATGTCTGCAGAAGTAAACGTCATCTAAGTAATTCCACATTAAAGAGATTTTTAACTAATGAAGAGGTTGTTGCTAGCAAACAACTTTATACTTCATTGTTTCATCTGCAAGTAAAGTGCCTGTTGCCCTTGAAGAATAAATTGCCTATGTTACATTAAAAAATGATAAGCTAGTAATATTTCAGTAGGGAATGGATGGTAAATTGATAACAGGTTCATAGTTACTAGGTATCCATGATTAATTTAAGTGACCTCTCCTCTGCTTTTGTTATCTGTTGGCTGAAAACATCTGTGACCTGTCCAAAGACTTACAGACAATGCAAGTGGCTTACCATAAATAAAAACATTTCCCTTTGTAACAAGAATAATAACAATAAAAATGACTTGTGCCTCATGGCCAAGACTTCCATCAAGATTACTACTTGGGGATGAAAACCAGGTTTATACAATATTAGCTATGAGCTACATACTCCTTCAAGCTCCCTACACATACAGCACATCATGATCCACTATTTCACCCATCTGATGAAAATTGTAACAAGATGGGAAAAAAGCTGCATTTATTATTGTAGGTGCCATCTTACTAGGATACACCATAAACATTTGTTTGTACCCATCTCATGTTTTAAAAAAAATGAAAAAGTACTGGATGATCACCACAAAAGATCTCATTAATGTAAAAAAATGCAGTTTTGATGCATGCTTAACAAATGACCCACATAGCTGTCACCACCTCATCAAATCTACCATTTATTTATTTATTTTATTTATTTCAGTTTGATTACCGGGGAAGTCCACTGGGTCAAGAAGAACCCATTTTCAGTGGAGGCCCGGGGAGAAAAGCTCCAAAATAGAATAACCAATACAAAGTTAAGAAGAATACAATGATAAATTCACACAGCAGAAAACATAATAAGATACAGTAAATTCAAATTTACAATAGAAAGTACACTCAGGACAATGTAAAATACCTATTTACAACAGAATGTAGACACAGAAAGAACATTGAGTATGGAAATATACAATGGAATGTACACACTGCAGGAGTTCCCTGAGAAAACAGCAACATTGAAGATTTTTTTTTTTTAGGTTAATATTTTTGTCCAAACAGAGTGGTAGGAGCATGCTAATGGCAGAGCTGGAGTTTGAGTGTATAAAGGGTGCAGGAGTAAGGGACCTAGTGTAGGGACTTAGTCAAGGGGAGCTTTGAGATTAAGTAGGGTGAAAACAAGGACATTTCCTTTTTGATGATAGGTGTAAGAAAAGCTGGGTTTTGAAGTGATCTAAGTTAGGTATAGTTCTAAGAGAAGGAGGGAGAGAGTTCCATTTTCTACCTAGAGAGAATGATAGTAGTTGTTGGCCAGCAGGATGTTTAGGTCTAGGAATGGTGATTAGATTTTGGTGTTCAGATCTTAAAGATCATTTGGGAGTGTAAGGGGGAAGGATGGAGGATAGAGCAGGGCATTTTCCTGGGTGGAATATTAGTTTATGAGTGGTTGTTAGTTGGAGATAGTCAAGGTGGTTTGGGAGTTCTAGCCAGTTTAAAGACTGAAGGGAGAGGCAGTGGTGGGTAGAGTTTTTAGACTTGGTGGCAAATTTTGAGATTTTATTATAGCAGGCTTCAAGTTTAGATGAGAGAGAGGCTGACAGATTAGAGAGGAGAGGGGCTCCGTAAAGAAGTGAGGGTAGGAGGAAGCAGGTAGCTAAGGTTTGCCTGGAGGATTTGGAAAGAAATAGATTATTTCTGTAGAGCATGCCTAGTTTTTGGTGGTTTTGTTTTATGTTTTGTTGAATGTGGAGGTCGAATTTAAGGTGTTCGTCTATGGTTATGCCTGGGAGTTTAGTGTAGAGGACTACTTCTATAGGAGTGTTAGATTGGCTGAGGATGTTAAAAGAGTTTTTGTCCAAGGACGAGGTCTTGGTAGGGAGGAAAATTAGTATTTTGGATTTATTGGAATTGAGGGAGAGATGATTTTGGTGCATCCACGTTTCTGTAGTGGAAAAAGCTGTTTGAGTTCTAGAGAGAAGTTTGGCTAAGTTGGGGGCAGCACAGACTAAGGTAGAGTCATCAGCGTATTGAATGACAGTAGTGTCAGGGAGAGCAGTATGAAGGTTATTTATGAAGATGTTGAAAAGTATGGGACCAAGAATGGATCCCTGAGGAACGCTAGTTGGAGTAGGTAAGAAGGAGGAGGTACAGTTCTTCCATCTGACAGCCTGGGATCTGTCAAGAGAGGTAGCTGGAGAACCAGGAAAGAGTATTAGAGGAAAGATTAAGGTTGGAGAGGTGGCAGAGGAGGTGTGAATGGGAGATAGTGTCAAAGGCTTTAGAAAGGTCTAGCAGGATATTGGATACTAGAAGTCCAGAATTTCGGGCTTGGTTAACAGTTTCTAAGAAGGAAAGAAGGGCAGTTATGGTGCTGTGGCCTGGACGGAAACCATGTTGGGTGGGTGTAAGTAGCAGATACTCTGTTAGGTACGGTAAGAGTTGGCAGTGGAACTCATTTTTCAAGAATTTTTGATAAAGGAAAGAGGAGGGCTATAGGACAGAAGTTAGAAACAGAGTTGTTTTTACCTCCTTTATGAAGTGGTAGAATGTAGGAAGAACGCCAAAGTTTAGGAACGTAAGACTCTTGTAAGGATCTGTTAATAAGGATGCTAATTGGAAGAGCTATTCCATGGGCTGCATGTTTGAGGAAAGGGGGGATGTTGTCAGGGGCGTTGGAGCAAGGTTTTAGTTTGGTTAAGAGCTTTTTTATGAAAGCTGTGGAAACTGGTTTGAGTTGAAACATAGGATGATGGTTATTGGGAGCATTTAGGATGTTGGCAGGGCTGTTGTCAGGGAATGTTTTGGTTAGTTTGGCTATAGAGTCAGTAAAGAAAGTGTTGAATAGTGAGCTAAGTTCATTGTCCGATAAACTGGGGTCAGGGCAGGGGTTATTTTGTGATCTAGGATGGAGAAGAGAGTTAACAGATTTCCAGAATTGTTTGGGGTTGTTAAGGTTAGTAGTGTGAAGTTTGTTGTAGTAGTTTTTTTTGTCCCAGATGATTAGTTTTTTTACTTGGTTGCGGAGTTGGGTATAATGGAGAAAGGCAGAAGGCAGTTTGCTTTTCTGATAAAGTTTCCAAGATTTGTCTCTGAGTTGCATGGTTTGTTTAGTCTCTTTGGTTAGCCAAGGAGCAGAATTGGCTTTGATTCATTTATGTCTAAGAGGGGCTAGAGAGTTAAGAGTAGATAGAAAGATGGAGTTAAAATGTTCTACGGCATTGTCGAGGGACAGAGTTTGAAGGATATGCCAGCTGATTTCTTTGAATATGTTGGAGAAGATTGTGGGGTTGAAGTTGCTAAGGTTACGAGTTTGGATATAACGATGAGGTGATTGAGTGGGGTTTGTTGAGTGATGAATGAAGGCAGGTAGATGGTCACTAAAGGAGCCAGGGATAGTTCCAGATAGAGAGATTTTGTTAGGGTGGGAGACTAAGATCCAGTCTAAGATGGAGCCGGGGGGGGGGTGTTTTTTGTTAGGCCTGGTTGTAGAATGGTATAATTGAGAGAAGTTGAAAAGGTTGATAGATAGCGTGGGGGAAGATGTGTTGATTTTGTTCCAATCAATGTTGACATCACCTAGAATAACTGTTTCATATTTTATCTCAGAAGAGGCCAGGTGAAGAATATTTTCTAGAGTAGAGATGTTGTCGCCTGGGGAGATGTATAAAGAAATGAAGCAGATATTTTTATGTTTATTTAGTTGTAGCAGACAAGTAGTTATTTCAGTATTTTTGAATAGAGGGGTTGGGATTTCAAAATCATAAAGAACGAATTTTGACCTTCTTGTAAAGACATTGCATACCAAACCATTCATTATACATTATATTATGCAAACACCTACACGATTAAAAATATTCTCCCAAACAAAACACACAACTAATTTGTTTCAAATTCCAGTTTTTAATTTTAAGTCCATACATACAGAGATGCTGAACTGCCAGCAGTGACCAGTTATATTCTTCTCTAATGACTGCACCATCTTGTTAAACGTAAACTTAAGCATTTAACAACTGTCACAACACAACTTCCTTACAGTTCCTTTCTTCTACAAATACCAATAAAATATCTTTCTTCTGCACCACTTCATATATTCTTGATTCTAGTGTCACTTAACACATACCCTCAAACAACTTTCATTTATAATTCTTCAATTATACTCACTATTTTAGTTCAACTTCACGTTATCAAAACATCACTGTGCACAAAGTGGTATACCCTATATCCCTTTCTTCTATCCAAATGGTCAACAACAGTTCAGATCTCAGAATCCATGCACATACCAACTGCTGGAGGTTACTGTGTTTTTGTTGAAAGCGGGGATGGTTTACATCAGTGTTAAAACAATAGGCTGCGCTAGAGATCATCTATGTATTTATTTATTTAGCTTAATCTAAAAAAAATAATTAACACTATTTACGATGACTTCTGGTACACGGCTGAGATTTTCCATCACCTATCTTACCTAGTAAATATTACATGCTACTTAGTTCCACAGTCAGATGACCCTTTACGTGGGAAACTCAAAGAGAAAGTCCGAGAAGTATACATCATACGATGGTATGCAAATCAGCACTCTTTGCCTTAGGACTGTAAAGTTTTCTATGTTTGCATGTGCTTAGAAGACTTGAAAACACACCCCATGAAGGGACCATACTGAAACTGAACTAGCTGCGGTTTAAACATCTGACATTAAAATTACTCTCTGTGCAAAGTAATGTGTATGGGACTGTGAATATTCGGTAACTGACCTCTGTACATACCCTTATATTCATAAACCATTGGCAAGCACACTGCATGCAATGCCATTTTGGAACACTGTGATTTATTACTTTGTTTGCTGGTTTATTTTATTTTCTAATGGAGGGCTCAGAAAAGCATGAAAAATAATGAGTCAACATGAAAGGAAATAATAAATAGCACGTTTAACACTATACCAAACTAGTTACTTACTGCATTCCCTGGCTTGGTCTTGAAACAGCAGGTAAAACTGAAGTGTCAGGGGGGTGGATTTCATGTATTAGGTGCTCACTCTGTGATTTGTGCTTGCTTATGGGTTATCCTACCTTATGCCAAAAAAAAAAAAAAAAAAAAAAGCGAATGTGGTTTTGCCAGTAAAATACAATAAAATAAACAGTTCCGTTCACAGATGTTAAAACTAGATATGAAGAAGTTCCTTAATATTAGGGATAAAAACACTTATCTTTATTGGTGAAATAAAATTTGGTTTTAACGTTTGTGAATGGAACGGTTTGTTTTCTTGTATTTTACCGGCAAACCACATTCGCTTTTTTTTAATTTGGTATTATACTTTATCAGGTGAACAGAATATTGCTCAGGTTACAGCCTTACAGGCCAAGTTCATAAACTCTTGTGAAGTGCTCCTGATAGCCTAGTGTGTCTTTCCCGAGTATGCAAAAGCAGTTACTGCATGTTATATTTGGTTTTGGCACCTAATATAAACCAGAAGACATAGTACATATGGAGAGCCAGTTCAGCTGATGTTTACTTGAGAGTAGAGGGTAGCCCCTTGGCAAATAATGATAATGTGATAATGTCAGATGATGCACTTTAAAATTGTAAATAAAATAAAAAAAAATCGGAAACTGAAGGGGCCACTCGGAAATTTGTGGTACCCCATTATTTTGCCCTAAAATTCTGTGGAATTCTGTACGGTTGAGAGGTTTGTTGGAGAATGATTACTCATTGTACACCAGGCAGAAGACAAGCAGATTTTTCCACTATTGAGGGAATGTCGAGATGCAGGTGTGAGATTTAAACTGCTGTACCTAGTTGTCTTCAAAGTCTTTTTCCCTGGAGGGACAAATTAATTTTTAATGAAGCACATGTTAAGGAGGAAATACAAAAGTTTGTCCAACAAAAAGTGAGCTGTGAAGCAGAAAGATATTCGTCTGGTAATAAAAAGAGTTCTTCTGGTAATAGACTGCAGAGATACTTTACCTGTGAAACTTTCTCCAGAATTTAAACAGAAAATATTGGAGTGAAGGAAGGGAGCATGAGAGTTGACTAGAAGAATCAAGAGTACATTGGAATGAAGCAGAGAATGGATTTGGAGGATGGAGATAAACAGTAGTAAAACCAGTAACTTAATGTGGGATTACCATGCGATAATTATATGTGTGAAATATGCAGAACAAGAAAATCCAGAAATATTGGACTTCTTCATAATTTGTTGGACTTGTGGGGAACTCTAAAACATATGCCCTACTTCATGTCATTAGTGTTCAAAAATGCTCTTGGAGAGGGGAAGAGGAGTGAAAAAGTTAACTGTTAAATAAAGAATGTTTTTTCTTACTAGCACTATTTTTGTGTTGTGTGGTTTTCTTTGCAGCCTATCAAGTAAAGTTTTCTCAGTTATTTTTAAGTGTAATTATGATTGTAAACAGGTGGTGCTGTTCTTTTTTCTTTTCTGTCTCCCTTCTCTCTTTCTTCTTGTTCAGTTTTAAGAAATGTAGGCAGTGCAATAAAAAAGCCTGGTTAAAAGAGTTGCAATAAAAAAGCTGGTTAAAAGAGTATGACAAAAGAATAATTAATGTGCTTTTTCTCATTCTTGCATGAGGAAATGACTGGATTAAGGACCTAAGATTTATTTAGTAAAACTTTTAAGAGTAAACAAGTAAATAAAAGAAAATATTTAATATTATGAGGCTTTTTCTCGCAAATATATGTGTGCTCAGTAACATTTCTGTAGCTGGTCTTCGCAGTTCCATGGAGGCAATCTGATAAAGAGAAACTGCCTACAGTCTGGTGGAGAGTGATTGGCTGAAGAAAAAAACTGAGAAGAGAAATTGGCTAGGAGAACATGTTCTCTGAAAGCATTCAGGGGTTTTCCCAGCTGGTAGAGCTATAAAAAAAGACAAAAACCAATAAGCACTTAGTAGAGTCACAAGCTGCACCATGCATGTTTAACCTTTCTTGTAGGTTAACGCAAGTCTGTGAGTGTGGCTGTCAGGTTGGGACTTTTGTTCCTATTAGGTGGGTAAAACAGGTCTATATTAGAACATCGAAGTGTCACAACTTCGAATGTTCTAATATCGACCCCTATTCAGCGAACACTAACAACATCGAACATGCAGAACAGCAAATTTTTCCTAGAGAAAAAAATTGCTGTTCCGAAACACATGCACACAACACAAGCACACCAAACAAACAGCAATCCACACACATACACCTAAAATCTTGCATCTAACCCTATACTAAACTGTACATACACCACTAACTATACACTTACCTTAACCCAAACCCTAAATAAGGTCCGTCACTATCGCACACTCACCCGCCCCTAACCCTAACTCATCTAACCTGCCCTAACCCTCACATCCACACAGTTGCACACTTACCTGAATCTGACCCGTAAATTTCCACCACAGTGCTGAAAATAGCGAAGCGACAGAACAGGACAACCGGATTCTTTCCCTAGGAAAAAATTTGGTTTTCTGCAGCTCCGCTATTTTCAGCATTCGCTGTATAGGGATCGATATTAGAACTTCAATGTTCTAATATAGACCCGGTAAAACTTTGGTATTTAAAGAAGTACATAGTTGTGTGTGTTGGTATAAAGTTAATAAAGTTTTTTTTGTTTGAGGGCTTTCAGTAAAACAAACCATTTTGTAAGATGTGACATATGCTGAAATGGATATGACAAGAAACAACTGTATAAAAGTTCAACCTGTCAAACATTGTATGCATGTAACACAAAAGCTGGAACTAGACATTTAACAAAAAAGTGTTTTACATAAAAGGTGGTGTAATAACTTTTTAATGCAATGATGCTTTCTGTAATGTCTTTAAATGCCAATAGTCTCACAGATAAATACAAAAAAGAAAGAGTAGTGAAATATATTAAAAAATGTAGAGTGCAAATAACTATGTTACAGGAGGCACACACAAAAAACTGAACATGTGAATTTGATGAAGAAAGGTTTTCAGGATGGTTATTCAGCAGAATGTCTGGGTCATAGGAAAAGAGGAGTACCTATATTAATTGTAAGAGGAGCTTCAGTAGTGATAGAAGAGGATAAAAAGATAATAATGGCAGATTTGTAGAGCTAAAGGGCTACTGTCAATGAGGATTATACTGGTGTGTGTTTATATTCCACCCAAAACTGCTATAATGCAGCTTAAGAAAATTCTGGGAGAAATCAGCTTTCAGCAAGGAATATTACTTACAGGTGGAGACTGGAATGTGATTTGCAATAGTGAAAATGTGTCCGTGGGGCCCAGAAGGTAAAGTATAACAAAGGAGAGTAGATTTTTGAAGAAATTTATGAAGATATTTGAAATGGAAGATGAGAATTCAATAAAGGGATTTCTGTGTGAATTTACATTATTCCTCAAGATATAAAAATAGGGCTAAGCTAGACAGAACTTATATTTCACAAGATCATGTGCATTTAATTGAAGGTCTTGATATGCACCCAATAACTATTTCAGATCATGTGCCAGTAATAACTAAAAAACACAGGGTAATGAAATAAAAATGAGACACTGGCTCTTTCCCAGCTATCCATTGAAAATAGAGGAATTTAAGGAGTGGATAGTGGAGATTATTCAGGAGCTATTAGAGAGGATAGAAATTTCTCCTAAAAATTTAGCTAGGGAATGGGATAAAATTAAGGTGGAGTTTAAAAATAGAGTGGAAATGAAAGGGAGCTAAGTTTAAGAAGTAACAAGAATTATTTAGAGGGACTGACACATAAAGTAATGCAGAATAGGGGGAATCTTACAGAACAAGAAGAGGATTGACTGCAGAATTCTAAGCAGAAAATAAGAGATTACCTCAGTAATATGCAGAAGTTTAGAAAGATTGCTATTCAGCAACTGTTTTGATAATAACAGTGGAGCACAACAACTTTTAGCACAATGACTCAGGCAACAACAAGTAGAAAGGGCTGTTGCCAAGATTAGGGAGCTTATAACAAGGAAGGTAAGAAGAGATCATGTAGAAGTATTAGAGATATTTCAGAAATTGTATGAAAGTCTGTAAAAAGCAGAGAAATATGGAAATAAGAAAAGATACAAATGGAAATGTTTATGGAAGAATTAAATATGCCAAGGTTAGAGGTAGATGAGGCTTAATTACTAGTGGTTAGGATAGTAGGACATGAGATCAGAATTGTGATGTATAACCAATCTACAGGAAGGTCCCCAGGAATAGATTGTATTTCTCTGGAAGTCTGGAAGCTTGGAGGGAAAAAACTGATAAAAGATCTGGAAGGTTTTGTTTAACGGTATTTTAGGGAGTGGAGAAGTACCAACATCCTGGAGGAAAGCATTGGTAGCTGTAATACCTAAAGGGGTAAATATCCATCAGATCCAATTTCATACATGCCCATTTCAGTACTAAACCATGATTATAAAGTGTTCATGTCTATAATGGCTGAAAGAATGATAGATGTGATAACAAAACGGATAGATATGGATCAATGTGGTTTTGTGGAGGGGAGCCAAACATTTGACAACATTAACAGAACATTGTTGATCCAGAAGGAAGCAGAATGTAGGAAATACCATTGTTGTTGTTGGGTCTTGATGCAGAGAACGCATTTTACAGAGTAAGCTAGGACTTTATGAATAGAGCAATGGAAGCATTTGCATGTCCTGAAAAAATATAAGGTTGATTAGGGGGATATATGAGGGACTGGAGGTGAAAATTAAAATGGGTGGGGTTCTCTCTGATAATTTCAGCTTCAGCAGAGGAAGCAGGCAGAGGTGTTTTCTTTCCCCTTCGTTATTTGCATTATATTAAGAACCACTGGCAAAGAAAATAAGGGACTCAGAAATTCAAGGATATAATTGTTATGGTAGTCAAGAAAAGCTGGCTCAATTTGCAGATACTATTTTATACTTGACAAAACCAGAAAGAGACATTGCAGTGTTGTGGAACATTTTGAGACAGTTTCAAATCTTTTCTGGAACAAAATTAAATTAATGAAGCTAAAACAAAGGCAATAGCGATAAATTATATATCCACACACAAACTGGTTCAGCAATATCCGTATTTATGGGGAAATGATAAAATGAAGTATATAGGAGTATGGATTAAAAAATGATTCTGATGTGGCAACTAAGGATATGTGGGAAGAGACTAAACAAAAGATAATACAAAAACTGAGAAAATTGAAGCTTTGTTATATGGATATGGATAGTAAGATACAAGCAGTCAAATGTTTTTAGTCTCTATAGTTTTATACACAGGTCAGGCATATTTTATCAACCAGGGGAGAAGTTGTGGATAGTAATTAATAAAGAGCTGAAGGACTTTATCTGGGAGGGGAAGACAGCAAGAGTCAAGCGTAATAAGCTGATTCTTCCAGTAGAACAGGGCGGATTGGGATTACCCAATTTGAAGGGGTATTTCAGAACTACACAATTAAGGCTTCTCTACATAAAACAAGCAGATAGCTATAATTCAAAGTGGAAAGGGATGATGTTGAACTGGGGGAAGCTCAAGAAACAAGGAAAGACTGGGTTTTTTGGATGCAGGCCTTTAAGAAGAATAACAATAATCATACAGAATATTATATCCATACATTAGCAGAAAATATTCTAAGTAAGCCAACATGGGAATGGAGAAAGGAGATTGTGCCGATAGGGATGACTGCAATTAGAGATATAGACAATAGGCAAGAAGTGGCTGGAATTTATTGGAAAAAACTGGCAAAGGAACCAAAGTTTTGGGAGCAAATAACTAGAGAAAGCAAGGTAATAGAATGGGAAGAGACCAAGAATGTATTTGCACTGCAGGTTAGAGACTGCCTTCCCTATCAAGTATTCATATCAGACTATAGGGAAAGAAAAAGAAACAGGGGGGGGTCCTAAATGAAAGACCAGCACTAGTAGATTTTTTAATAGAATCTAGAACAGAAGCTGCCATTAAAACAGGAATAATTAGTAAAAGATATAAAATATTGCATGATAACTACAAGAATCAATCAGAGTAGGTTAGAAAGGATTGGGAAGAGAGATTGGCTAAGCAATTCACAAAGAAACAATGGGAGGATATATGAGGATATATATATATATATATATATATATACATATATATATATATATATATATATATATATATATATATATATATATATATATATACATATATATATATATATATATATATATGTATATATATATATTTATATGGGTTCATATGATACCGTCGACAACTGACTAAATCGACAACCGCCCTGTAGCACCAATTTACGAAACCACAGCATCGACACTTGAAATAACCGACACCGACTCTACCGACATCGCTACACCGACATCGCGTATTACAGCTAACGGTATTAACATGTGTGAGGTAGGGATGTATTTATAATGTTAGACTGAGTGACATAAGTTTAGTAATACCTCCCTACCTCACACATGTTAATACCGTTAGCTGTAATACGCGTCGGTGTAGCGTTGTCGTAGAGTCGCTGTCGGTTATTTCGTGTCGATGCGGTTTCGTAAATTGGTGCTACAGGCTTGTCATTTAGTCAGTTGTCGACGGTATCATATGAACCCATATATATATATATATATATATATATATATATATATATATATATATATATACACATATATATGTCTCCCAAATATGCAACAAAATCCAGAAATTTAGGATTTTTGCTTGGAAATGTTTACATAGATATTTTTGTACCCCAGGTAGACTGCAGAGAACTTTTCCTCAGGTAGGCAGCAAATGTTGGAGGTGTGATGGTGAAGAAAGAGGTACTTAGGAACTGGTCTATTTTATTTAATTGAATGGCTATTCAGTGAATAGTCATTCATCGAACATCTGTTGAGCAAAGCTGCTTTTCATCGAACGACAAATTTTAAGTAGGTAAAACAAGTGGTTGGCCAACCAAGCAACTGCAAAAATAAATAAATAAAATTTAAAACCTGCCAAGGTGGGGAGGCTACACCCCCACACCCCCCAGAGTGGGGGGCTGCACCCCCATACCCACCTAAGTAAATGTACCAACTCTGAGATAACACTACAGTGGGAAAAAGGGCAAATTCCAGACAGTGGCCAACCGCTGGTTTGCTCTAGTTAATATTCACTGTTTTATGAAGAGTGGCTTTACTAAATAGGTGTTTACTGAACAGCCATTTGATGAAATAATATAGACCCTTTAGGAACATATTTTCTGGGAGTGTGGTGGATTGGCAGGCTTTAAGGATTTCCTGCGGGATGCACTGACGGAGATGGTGGGTTGGCAGATTGGTGTGACAAGGGAGATAATTTTTTGGAGCTTCAATAGAGAATCGGAATTGTCTAGACATGGTAAGGCTTTGTTGTGTCTAATTATGGTGGCTGGGTGGCTGCTAAACAAACAGTTACTAGAAAATGGAAATCAGAGTCTAAACCAACTATATTAGAAGTAGTGAATATAGTAACAGAGATAAAACAATTGGAATTGAGATCTTTAGAAAAGTGTAGGAACAAACTACACAGGATAAAGTGTGAATTGTGGGAAGAGTACATGCAGGGGAAGAATGAGGTTTAAAACAAGATAAGGCTTAAGTGAGCTATGTAATGTTTGATTGAAAATGATTGGGTAAATTATAAGTTATATATAATGTTTGGAATTGAGAGTGTCATTATTGTTTGTGATGTAAAATGCTTGCAACTAGGATTGGCATCAGTTTGGTTTGTTTTCATATATATAAATGTATGATTGCTTATGCTGTAAGTGATGGTTTAATAAAGATGTTTCTTGTTTAAAAAAGGGGCAGGAACTGATTAATTTATGCAGTGCTGCTTAGTTTATAGGATAGTTAGCAATATATATGAAGTATAGTGTTTGTTAATATTAATTTGTTAGTACAGTTTGATTAATTTTGTATAAATGTAAATTTGCCTATGTCACAAGTGATAATTCATTAAAGGTGTTTAAAAAAATTCAAAAATGTAGAGCGGAGAGAGTGAAACCTAAAAAATCTATGTCACCTAAAAAATTTGGGTTTAATGTTACTTGGTCTGATGGAAGCTCAGCTAGGATCGCTTGGAATGACTCCTTAAAATCTTTTAGAGTAGGACACCCCCAGAAGAGGTGCAGATAGTCTCCCAGGTTGTCTGTGTCACATCTCCATCAGCATTGGTGGGAATTAAGGAAAATCCTACTTAATCTGCTTGGGGTATAGAAATATTAATTAGCACTTCCAGCCAAAAACCTGTACTGCTTTGACAGCATGGCATACCTTGGGATTAACAATATTTTGTCCCAGCATTGTGAACTTATTTCCATACCTAACTGTCTTTCCCACTGCAGCTTAAACTTGTTTATTGAGTTACTATGCTGGAAGTTTAACATACTGTATATACTGCCTATTGCTCCTCTGAACACCACTTGCTGTGCCTTGCCGATAATATCCAATGTTATGTAGTCCTATCTCATTGTAATTCTTGCAGGATGGGTTCGGAGCCGATATTCTGCTCCAACTCGGCCGATACTAAAGCTCAAGAGCTTTTACTGGCTTGAGGCTAACCCCTATCCCATGGTGCCTCACGGCAATTCCTCAGATCTCGTTTGCCGCAAAAGTTTCGAGGTTGTGTCTTACTGGCTCGTTGGCTAGGTAACAGTTTATTTACTAAATCTAGTCCATCACAGTCTTTGCAACTATTAATCTCTTGTGTGACTGTTTTTGAGAGTCTCACCCCTATTTTTCCCCTTAGGACTGTATAGCTCGTTTAAGTTAGAGAGCCGTCGTGCCCATTTAAGTTAGAGGGCCTTTCCTCCCTGAGTGTGCGTCTTAAAAAAAAAAAAAAAAAAAAAAAAAAAAAAGTCATATAACTCCTTTCTTCTTCACTATCTTATTGTTAGAAGTTAGTTATTGTTGTTGCATTCTCTAGCTAGTCTATAGTTTTCAGTCAGGATGTCTAAAGAAAAGGGTAGAGAGCATAAGGATCATTGCCTTTCGGGGTTTAAAAAGTGTGATACATGCTCACAAAAATGTCTCTGACAGACAGTCACACCAGTTGTGTGTACTGTTTAGGTGAAGCTGTTTTGCAAGAACCTTGTACTTTTTGCCATGCGTTTAGCACCAGGGTCTTGAATGAGAGGAAATGAAAACTTATTGATAGGAGTCTTATGACCATTTCCTTCCAGGAACAGCTGGAACTCGGTCAGGCAGCTCCTAAGTCTTCAAAACCAAAATCTTCAGCCCCAGCTTTGGAGCCATAGAAAAAGACCAAAGCGTCGGAGCCAAGGAGTTCTGGCTCCAATTCAGCTTCTTCCATATCGGTACCATCGGTCTCCTCGGTGCTGAGGCAACCTTCAGTACCGAGACTTTTACCGGATATTGATCATGTGTCACCTACATTGAGATCTCCTATTTTGGAGAGGAGGAGATCTCCTTCTGTCTCCACCAGATCTTCCAGGACACTCTCAGATGAGGACATCGAGCGGGTGGTAAAGAGGTTGCTTTCAGATCCAGCTCTGGCAAATAAATTGGCCCCTCCGGACCCAAAGGCTTCGGAGCCGACCCCCTTACCTGCCACTGTTCCTCCTCTGACTGCTTCGCTCTCGGAGCCCATTACTTCAGGTTCTTCAGTCTTGGATCCGTCAGTTCTGGGGATCCTCCCCTCTTCCTCGGAACCGTTTACTCTATCCTCGGTGGCTCAGTCTGTAGCCGAGGGGTTTGGGAGCCAACACTCTTGAGTTGACTCCGAGGGGGACAGTCACCCTGGGTTTTCTTCAGAACCGACCCTCCGTCTCGTTGCCTCAGCTCAACTCAGCTCTCACATCTGCTTCAGAGCCGTTCCACCTTGCTCGGAGCCGACCATCCATCTCCTCTGAGCAGAGGTCTTCTTAAGAGCGGGGGGAAAGGCTTTCAAAGCTATAGAG
This sequence comes from Protopterus annectens, assembly GCF_019279795.1. NCBI lineage: Eukaryota > Metazoa > Chordata > Ceratodontiformes > Protopteridae > Protopterus > Protopterus annectens. The sequence continues at coordinate 465,402,739 of NC_056750.1, forward strand.
AAAGCTTTATCTTCTGCTAAGGCCATACCTTTGGAACTTGCGTCCCTCCAGCAGCAGGCAGCAATCTCTTCCCCCCTGCCGCCCCCACAGCATAGGGAACCGGAGGCCCAAGCAGCCCCTACTGGAGGTGCCCCATCTTCCAAGACCTTCCCAGATTATCCCACTGGAGAGCTCCCTGGGAAGAGACTGTGTAAGAGGAAGCATATTGACTCACCTGAGTCTGTCACTTCTTACACTGATTTGGAGGAATCATAACGGTCCCCTAGATCCCCCTCTGAGGATGTCTCCTTTTCTGACATCCTAGAAATCCTTAGACAGAGGGGTGACTGGAAGACCTCTAACCGTACTGAGGATGAATCAGTGTATCTTGAGGCCTTTGATTCCCGACTTTCCACCTCCTGGTTGACATCGCCTTATGACCAACTCTTGGGGGTCATATCACGGAAAGCATGGACCTCCCCTGAGTCAGTGGAGCCCGTCCTGAGGAGGCCAAATAAATTCATGACAACACCTGAAGTGAAGACTTTTCTTAGCAAAGGAGTTCCCGTTGATGCTATGGTGGTAGTAGCAGCCACCAAGAAGGAGTTATCCGAAACATCTTCTAATATCCATCCTCCTAACAAGGAGTCCAGAACGACGGATAGGTATGGGAAGTGTACTTTCTCTTCAACGACATTTACACTAAGATCGCTGAATTACCTTACCCATTTTACTCGTCTTCAAAGGGATCTCCTGAAGGAGTTAGGAGATACCTGCCAGGGTTCAGTAGCTCCGGGATCCATGGATAAGGTTTCTGCACAGCTCTCCACTCTTACGTCGATAGCTAACTCCTCCATGAGGCTGATATCGTATGCAGCAGATGGAGCGGGTAGGGCAGCCGCAGAAGGAATATCCCTCAGGAGACATTCTTGGATGCATCTTTGTAATTTCACGGAATCTTTTAAGTCTTCCTTCACTAACGTCCCCTTTGATGGTTCATCTGTTTTTGGACCCCAAGTGAAAGAGAGTTTGACCAGGTGCGAGCAGGAAGGGAAAACCTTATCTGCTGTCAGAGTCTGTTTCTCCCTCCCATCTAGACCCTATCCCAAGGGTAATACAGGAGGAAAAATGTGGTTCCGTAAATCCCAAAAAGGTTTTCCTCAGGCACAAGGTCAACCCTCCCCTAGGGGCAGAGGGAGAGGATATAATGGAAGACGCTCCCCTCACTGCAGAGGAGGTCCACAACATCAGGGAGATAGAGAAACCTTCTCCGATCATACCTTCCATCGCCCCTGAGAGGTTGCCTGACTGTCTGTCTCTGGAGGCAGTCGGGGGTCGTCTATCACTGTACCCAAGCACCTGACTAAGCATCTCGCAAGATCGTTGGGTACATACCATAATATCCAGAGGTTATCTGATTTCCTTTGTTTCCGAACCCCCAACAAACCAGTCTCTACCAGATGTACCACCCATTCATCTAGACCGTGCAACATCAGAGGTCATCTCGTTGCTGCAAAAAAGAGTCATCCAAAAAGTCTCCACAGAGCAAATAGGATCCAAAACTTACTCTTGATTCTTTTTTAATTCCAAAAAAGGCAGGGGACTGAAGATCAATTCTAAATCTCAGCAGGCTAAACAAGACCGTAAAGAAATCGAAGTTCCAAATGATCACTCTGCAGTCAATATTCCCTTTTATCGGGAAAGACAATTGGATGTGCTCAATAGATCTCCAGGATGCATACTACCACATCAAAATGGACAGGCACTCCAGGAGACACTTATACTTCCGGCTGGGAGACAGTCATTTTCAGTTCAGAACAATGCCTTTTGGTCTCACTACAGCCCCCAGAGTGTTCACCAAATGCATGGCAGTGGTAATGGCTCACCTGAGACATCAAGGATTCCAGGTGTTTCCGTACCTAGACAACTGGCTCCTCACTGCTACCACCACGCATCAACTCATCAGGACCAGGGACGAGACTCTATCCTTGTGCGCCAGTTTAGGCATCACAGTCAGCCTAAAAAAATCAGCCTTATCTCCTTCGCAGCACATTGTATTTTTAGGCTCAGAAATAGACACAACCACCATGTCAGCAAGACTAACAATAGAAAGAGTAGAGTCTCTACGCAATGAAGTCAGGTCCTTGCTAAACAAGCAAAAAGTTCAGGCTAGGGTAGTCCTTCAAGTCCTAGGGATGATGGCTTCCTCCATCCTATTAGTTCCTCTAGCCCATCTACACACGAGGATACTTCAGTGGCTGCTATTTGCCCAATGGCCGATGCAAGACCTTCCATTGTCTCATCAGATTTTTATAACAAACACCTGCAAGAAGGATCTGACATGGTGGTTGCACACAGAACAACTTCTCCTAGGTCGTCCACTTGTTCCTCCCCAAGAGAAAGCAGTTTTGACCATGGATGCTTCCCAGATAGGGTGGGGGGGGGATTATTTGGGAATGACAGTCCAAGGTACTTGGCAGAACCACGAGAACCACTTGCACATCAATGTTCTGGAGATGAGAACGGTGCTGTATGCGTTGCAAGCACTTCACAGCTCCCTTCCCACCGGGACAGTTGCGATCCAGTCGGACAATATGTCTATCGTGTGGTACATAAACAAGCAAGGGGGAACCAAATCTTACCCTCTTTGTCACGAGGCCGTAAGAGTTGGAAATGGGCGATGGACACTCAATGTTTTCTGGTAGCAATGCACATCCTGGGGAAATCCAACGTGGTAGCAGACAAACTCAGCCGAGCAATTCTGATGCCTCACGAGTGGTCCCTGAATGCAGAAGTTGCAAAAGAGATCTTTCACAGATGGGGTCAGCCTTACTGCGACCTATTCGCCACTCACCTGAACACCAAATGCAGCAGCTACTTTGCATTCCCCATCTGGAGATGTCACCCAGGGATGCTCTAGTCCACGATTGGCCCCCGGGACTTCTTTATACCTTTCCACCTTTTCTTCTCATCCCAAAAGTAATACAGAAAGCAAAACAGTTGATGAATATCCTGATCCTCATTGCTCCTTACTGGCCTCGACAAGTATGGTTTCCCTTCCTGTGGCCCTACCTTTTGGGGGAACTGTGGATTCTGGACCCATCTCCAGACCTCCTGATTCCTCAGTTAGGTCAGTTCCATCCCACCATTCACATCCTCATATTGACAGCATGGCTGCTCCAGTTCCATAAATAGCCAGGTGCATCCCCCTAAATCCTTTTGTCAAACACATTCTGATCTCATCCCATAAGCCTTCCACTCAGAAGTTATACTCCAGCAAATGGAAAAGGTTTTCTATTTGGGCTACAAACCAAGGCTTAGACCCCTATATAGCTCCTATACAATCTATTCTATCCTTCCTTGTGTCAATTTTTCATGAAGGAGCTGCAGCCGCTACAGTCAGAGTTCGGTTAGCTGCCATTTCTTATTTCCATTTTGGCTTCATGGGAAATCCAGTCATGTCACACTCCTTGTGCAAAACCTTTTTGAAAGGAGTTCTCCTTCTCAGGCCTCCAGTCATACAGTCATTAGAACCCTGGGACTTAAACTTGGTTCTCACATCATTAATGTCTGCACCCTTTGAGCCGCCTTCTTCATCAGATCTGAAATTGTTATCTTGGAAAACACTATTAGTAGCCATAACATCTGCTAGGAGAGTCTCAGAACTGCAAGCTCTTACTATTCGACCTCCTTACATTATTTTCCACAAGGATAGAGTCTCACTCAGGACAAACCCTTCCTTTCTTCCCAAGGTATGCTCAAAGCATAATCTGAGCACTTCTATTGAGCTACCAGTGTTTTTTCCGAACCACGCTAATAAATCTGAATATAGACTACACCAATTAGACGTTCACAGAATTCTCAGATTTTACTTACACAGGACTAAAGAATTCAGAAAATCAGATCAATTATTTGTTTCCTTTTCTGATGAGAATAAGGCTTGCCTGTTTCTAAGGTTACTCTTTCAAAAATGTCTTTCAGATTGTATTTCCTTTGCTTATCAAACTGCTGGTAAACAATTACCTAACAAAGTAAAAGGCCATTCTACTAGGGCAGTATCTACTTCATGTGCCTTTAGATCTAGGCTCCCACTTGATACTATTTGCGCATCAGCTACTTGGGCAAGACCACATACCTTTGTCACTCATTACAAATTGGATTTGGCCTCCCGGGACAGGTCATCCTTTGGGTCCACTGTGCTGAAAAGTCTCTTTGCTTGAGCCATCCGGGATAAAGGTGCTAGGGGCACTGTCCCATCCAGCAAGAATTACGGTGAGATAGGACTACATAACATAAAAAAGTTATGTACTTACCATAACATTCCATGTTTGTAGTCCATCTCGCCTACATTCTTGTGTCCCTCCGTCCTACCCCCTTTCTGTTTCTGGAGGATCTGGTGGACTATACTGGTGCTGTCTGACCTAGCTATTGTTGTTGTCCACCTGGCATGGATTATATTACAAAAATATTTGTCTATATGTATACAGTTTCTGATAATTCATACCTGTTAGGTACTTATTCCTTATTCCTTTCTTGCAAACAAGATTTGCGGAATTGCCGTGAGGCACCATGGGACAGGGTTAGCCTCGAGCCAGTAGAAGCTCTCGAGCTTTATTATCGGCCGAGTCGGAGATGAATATTGGCTCCGAACCCATCCAGCAAGAATGTAGGCGAGATGGACTACAAGCATGGAACGTTATGGTAAGTACATAACTTCTTTTTTGTTCAAGTGGGCCTATCTGAAGAGGAGACTCTTGTTATCTTTAATTTACAGATCTTATTTATAAGGTGCTCATATAGATTATTACATTCTTGAGATGGGGAGTGTAAAGTTTGAAAGTGTTCCTGTGTAATAATCCCTCCGTTTACCATTAATTATTCCCAATATATCAACCTTCTACACTCGTCTAGCTTCTTAGTGACTAAATTTTTCCAAGGGCCTTTAATTCTCCCTGCTATTTTTTGGTAGAAACTCTTTCATCCATTTATTTATATTAATTTTTATAAACCCTCCTTGAACTTCATTAACCAAGGAAGTTATCAATTGAGGGTAACAGTCGATGCATGAGCCTTTTTTTTTTGGTTTAACATATTAAAGAGCATGGATGAAGGTAGGTAAGAGTATAAATTATCATGCCAAAGAGCTTGTTTTTGTGGATTTATCAAATCTCCAAATAACTTCAGGCGAGCAGCGTTATGGCATAGTAAGATGCTCCCCATTTACCCTTGGCTTGCCTCCTGCCCAGATAAAATTCCAGAACAATATTCTAAGGGTCTTCCTGTATTTAGTAGTGGGAGAAATGGGAAGGGATTACGATGCATACAGAATTTGAGAGAGGGCATGCCATGCTGTAAGTCTGTGCACAAATGCTTGCAGCTATATTTTTAAATCCTTTAATAAACTTTGTTGTATATTTCCATAATAGACTCCTGCATTGTGGACCCTAACTGGATTCCCAAGTATGTGATTGTACCCTGTTTAGAGAAACAAGTGAATCTGTTTAACAGGCCAAGCAATGCAGTGTAAAGCACTGTTTTACCTATGTCTTTTCAGCATTATTTTATATCAAGATAGCGCCCCAAAGTCTCTTAGCTCCTGCAATAGATGGTCAAATGCCCATCTGATTTTGTCAAGTGAACCAGTAAGCCATCTGCATTTAGTTATAACTTTTATTTTGTGCCCCTCTGTCTATCTGAGAAGATCTTAGTCCGTGTCCAAGTAAGTAAATGGAAAATAGATGGGATAACAAGGGACTTCCTTGTCTAGTTCCTGTTTTAATTTGGAAAGAGGTTGAGAGTTTTATTGATGGACAAGAATACTGTGATTCCATGTCATAATGCTTTAATTATTTTAATAAACATTTTAGGGAAGCTCTGCATTAACATCATTTCCAGAGAAATTTCCAGGATACCCTATCAAATAGTTTTTCGGTATGAAACCTGCAGTCAGTAGAAGTGTTTTGCAGTTGTTGAAATGCTCTGATATCAGGAATGTTTTAATTAAATTATCATGTGTGCTTCTTCCTTGGACAAAGCCAATCTGATATGTATGTATTAATTTTGGTAGTATGGCGGACCACCTGCAAACTAGAATTGAGGCAAACATCTTGTAATTATGATTCAAGATTGATATGGGCCAGTAGGAATTTGGGATAGATGGGTCTTAATCCGATTTGGGGATAAGGGTCACTATTGCCTATTTCCAATCTGGCAGAGGGTGGGTGGAGTCACCTTTCATGATAGCATTACTGAGGGCTAGGAAGAGGTGTAAAAATTCTTTAAACCCCCCCCCTCCCATTTATAGGCTTTCAGGTTAATACCATCTATGCCGTAGGATTTCCCTAGTGAGGGTTCTCATTGTTTCTTGTACTTCTCCAAGTATTATGAAAGTTAGTAGTGAGGCAGCTACCTCTCCTGATAACGTGTTTAGGTTTTGTGAGGAGAGGTATTCTTTGATCTCCTTGCTACTTGTCTTAGAATAGTTCACTTGAGTACATTTCCTCAAAATAATTTTTGAATACCCATAAAATATTATCGGGGGTTGAAAAGAGTTACCCCATGTGGTAGTGTCTGATTTGCTTAACAAACCTGTCCACTTGTAGCTGTCATAATCTGAGTGCTAGGTATTTTGCAGCAGTCTGTGTGATATTATTGTTTTTCATTTTCAGCACCTTTGCAGCTTGCTTAGAGCGATACCTAAAAAGGTAGTCCAATTTCACCTTAGTTGCTACATATCTTTATACATTGCATGCCCTTCCTGCAAGAATCCTTAGGTTTTTAGCAAATCATCATGCAACATCTTGGTTTTTAAACTTATGTTGGTCTTTCTTAGATTTTGCATGAGCGGATAGGTAATTAAAAATAGCGGTTTTATACTTTCTCGAATTTTGCTGCAAACTTTGATCAGATAAGGAGCTATTTTTTATTACTTCCTTATTTAATTCCACAAGTTTTTCCATTACAGTTTCTTAAAGATTAATACTTATACTTCAAAATATGCCTCCAAAGTGTAACTTTTGTGTTCTTGTCATCATTGACCACTGATGAGGGAAACTCATTACTAGCCGCAGGAGACTTGGCAGCACGTGAAGAGTGAGAGGACATCTCACAGGCAGACCTTGTGAAGAGAGACTGTGGCAGATGTCTATCGTTATGAACCTTCTCCTGACTGTCGAGCAGTGGCCTAGTACCATGAAACCATAAGAAAGATCCTCCTGCTATTTTCTGTGCTAATCTCTCCCACCTCCCAGCTGCCATCTTCTTGGCTGTGATGGAAGCTTTAACCTTCTGTTGTGTTCTTCTCTTGGTGGTGGGCTTGAAGTATTGGTGCATTTTAGTTACTCATTTGGTAGGTAGTCCAAACAATAAAGTATGAGTCTTGACTTTTGATCTGCTGATTATAGTAATATTTAGAAGTTTATATGAGTAAAGCAGCAGATATGGAAATTCTGCAGTTATGCAGCATTAACATCAGTGTCCAAATTCTGTAAGTGGCACAAATAATAGATCCATTTCTTTGATTGGATGAACATAGTTTAGTTGGAAGGATCACTTAACTGAAAAAAATTGTTGTAATTTAGAGTTGTTGCAATGCTGAAGGGATCTCATTTTTACAAAGCTGCACCCTCTTTAGAGTTGGTTATAAAAGTTGGGGGGTGTTCAAGGGCGCATCATTCTGCACAGAGGCTGGGGAGCTTTACCACTGGAAAAAAAATAATTTTAGTGTTTATTTTAATCTGTGTTCATCAAAGCTGTAACTGCATTCAGTCAGAAAGTGACCTATAGCCAAGAAAAGAAATGTCGGGTAAGCGACCACATGGAATGAAGGAATGAGCATGCCATTTTAGTCTTCTGCATGACATGACATGTGGGAGGTGCACCTGTTTTTCTGGGTGCTAGAAAAAATTCAGAATTATGCCAAGCTAGAGAAGTCAGAAAATTAATGTCCACATGTTACCCACTGTGCAGGGCCTTATCACAAGTCATCTGATATGGTGACTGCATACCTGTTACTTACACATCCCAAATGTATAGATTATAGTGCCAGGTTTATTGTTTTGAATTCCTTAGGAAGTAATTGATTAAATTCTGAAATGTTTCCTAAAAATTTTACTTGTGCTGAAATTTTCAGTCCCTTTATGAAAACGTTTATTAAACTTTTTATTGCTGCTTATGCTGAAAGTTTCATCTCAAAGCTATAAATTTAATTTCTAATCCTTGTAGACTTATGCTTTACCAGTGAGCTTTAGATGTTCTATTATAGATGCATAATGTATGTGGAAAAGTTTAGATTTTTCCTTATATATGAAAATGATTCTTGTATCTATGTAGGTAATGTTTAATTAATTACGTGTGTCTGTGTTTGCCTTTCCCTATTGTTTGAGTCATGGCTGAAAAAGAGACTTTGGACTAACCTACTTATCTGGTTAGCAAATGAACAAGAAATGAGCAGTAGTGTATTTCTCTTTTAGGATTTCCATTTCATGTTTTAAAAAATGTACTCAATTTTGACTTCCAAATTCATCAGACATAAAGTCTGTGTTTTGTAAAATTCTGTCAAGTATTCATAAATGAGTGTTAATTTTTGAGGAGCTTTTTGCACAGGGAGGCCACAGGTAAGCTAACAAGTGTCAACACTGTTTTAGAGTCACCTGTGCCTTCACTGCATGTAGGAATTGGCACTGAACTGTGTACTGTTTGTCTATGAATTTAAACCTGTTTTTTTCCCAATGGCAGTGTTACTAGTTGAAAGAATCTGAGAGCTATAAGTCTGGATGTGATACAAGCATTATGCAGTGCTTTTTCAAGAAAAACTGTTAAAAACAAATTCTTATTTCATTCCTAGTGTTACAGAAAAAAAAACACTTAATCTATTTAATTGCCATTTCTGTTTTCCCAAAAAGAAAAATGAAGAATAGTTATTGCATACCATAGGTATTCATTGAGATAAAACATATTATTTGTAATAAACAGCTATAATGTAAACATCAGATCAATTGTTTGTTTCATTTGCTGCTTCTAACCAGTATTGTCATTTATGTTTTTTTTTTTTTGCTTACAAAAATTGTTAAATTATAAGCTGCTGTTAGACTTCATTCTTTTAGACTGGCTGAAGTTTTACTAATATTTAGAAGAAAAAATACTACCCAAGTTATTGATACACTATCCAATTGTTGTTCTGCTAAAATACTTATCTTTGAATTCTCTTTGAATTAAGGTAATATACCTGAGGGTGGCCCTAATTTTTGTAGTAGATCTATTTCTGACATAGAGCACTGAAGCAATAAGTACATCTTCCTTCTTTCCCTGCATGCTCCTTTTGAGAACTTTCCTCTGTAAACAACTGGGAGTTTCCTTTTTGGTAAAAAAAATATTTTTGAAAGTGGTCACATGCCCACAGCCTCCGTTGCTAATTTTTTGGAGTACTATGGCCTGTTATCCTTTCTTTCCTCCTTTGTGGGTTTTTAGCTATGTGCTTTCACACTATCGCAGTCAGTTTTCTACACCCTATACTACTGACTGCTAATGAGTGGTTGCACATTCGTATTTGCTTTTACACTAAAAGAGCATATGCTGGGGAATGTATATGGCCTTTTCTTCTTGAATGGCAGATTAAAATGATATCATTTTGATGCACACGCTTCATGTAAGCATCCACATATTACACCCTGCCAAAAAAGCCCTCCCACTGGTCATAGAAATCACTTTGATCTCCTCCAGGGTGATCTTATTTATACCCAAGCCTGCCACCTGGCATTCCCCACATAAGCAAGGTAAAATTTTCACCTAGCCCCAGTCATACCTTTCAACCTGGAAACAGCAAAAATCTGGACAAAGGCCCGTGAAAAATAGGTACAGATCTGTAGGATGATTAACATAAAATTTGCATACACAATTATGTGACCCCGTCCACTTGATGAAATTATGGGATACCACCTTTCAAATGCAAATTGAAGAACAGACAACCAAAATATGGTCTCAGAGGGCAGTAGTAATATATATCTGAAGTTGAATCAGTAACTGCAAAGTCTGCAAAGACAAGGGCAGTCAAGAGACAATTTTGTCAAATATAAATATCTTTACCAGAGGTAGTGCAGCCTTGAAATAGATTATATTAAGTAAGAAGGTGCAGGAGACAAAGTCAACTTCATAGAGGGTGTAAGGGCTTGCCCCCACCTTTTACCCGGAGCAAAAACATTGAACATTTTCTTCCTTAGTTTTCATCAGAAGATAATGTTGATCCCATGGGCCTCAACAAAATGAACCATATCTCTTTTTAAATATTTATAGTCAGTGATTCTAATGCTTTCTTCTTAGCACAGCTATTGCAAATAAAGGCTGTGAATGTTCAGTATGTTCATTTAGGATTTTAATATTCTATTTTTGTTACCTGTCCCCTTTATCTAAAAAAAGCTCCAACCAAGTCTTAACAGCTGCACTTTCCTTATGAAAGGTCAAAAACACAAAAAGGTACTGAGTTCTATTTTTTTACAGCTGTTTTCATTCACATATTTCAGATATGTAAATCATCTCCAGGTCACAATGCAATTACACATTTGCAGCCATTATATTCCCAACACCCTACCACGCACCACTGCAATATCTGATTATTGCTGTGTTACTTTTACAGACTGCAAATCACTGTGTTGTTAATTATGAAGTGCTGATATTTATGACTACTAAAGGTCAGTAGTTTCCTGTATATAGATTTACTACCTGTGGCATTTAACCTTATTTAGCTCTCTAAAAGGATTGCAGGACTCTGAAACAACAGCAAGTGGAAATGTAAAGAAAAACAATGAAACAATGGAGACTTCAAAACATGCTAGTGAACTTTAACAAAGCAGATGCCTAAGAAACAACTATAAGTCATTTATTTCCAGAAAACAATTACAGTTCAGTGTATTTGCTCAATCTTTTCTGTGACTTTCTGTGACTTTGCAAGCCTTTCAGCACATTCTTGAACTTCATCTCAGAGTTTATGAACAGCATTTTCTCTGTACCTGATTAACTTCACAGTGCATTGGTTTATGGAATTAAAGCAGATTATAGTGCAGACTGTAATGTCTGCACTATAATCTGCTTTAATTTCCATAAACCAATGCACTGTGCCACGGTGGTGCAGCGGTAGCATTGTCGCCTCACAGTAAGAGGTTCTCCCGTTCGATTCTTGGCTGGAGCGCCTTCTGTGTGGAGTCTGCATGTCCTCCCCGCGGTCGTGTGGCGTTCGAAAGACATGCGTGAATGGGCGTGCCTTCGTTGAAGGTTGGGCATCGAACTGGCACCTCGGCACCATGAAAATCTACTGCCAATCATTAGCAGACCAGAGTTCTGCTGTGGCGACCCCTTACCGAGAAAAGCCGAAGGAACAACAACATAGTGCAGACTGTAATGTCCAAACAACTGTTCATTTCTTAACATGAGAAAAACAAGTTGACCTGGGCAGATATAGAAGTATCAAGAATATACTAGAAATAACAGAACAAGAAAACACTGTAAACACTGAAATTAGTGTAGCTTTAGTGCTTTAAAATGGTTAGCATAACAAGGAGATGTCCTTCCACTGTTATTCACTAATTACATTCACAGAGTTCATATCACATTTCTAGATTCAGTGCAAATTCTCAACCCAAACATTCTTGGTGCAATAATTTGACAGAGCAGCCAGGGGGTACTAATCGTTACCATCTGCAAACAGGAAGATAATGTCTACTGCTTAACTCTCTGCAGTTTGCAATGTCTGCATATGTAAGTTTAGCTAATCTTTTTGCAAGGGTAATTTAACACTACACACTCTTGTGAGCATTAATGTAGTTAACAATTTCAGATGCAGCTCACTAGAAAAGGGTGTTCTGTCCAATCATGTAAGGGAGTAGGACTGCTTAATACATCGTTTACAAATCTCTCGTCACGACAACATGCTACAGCAGTAGCAGCACTGGTTGGAAATGACGCCATTGTTTAAAATTATCCAGTAGATTTGCTACTCCTGCTTTTAGTGTGTTGCAGTGTAAGCCCAATGAAGTTTAAAACTGTAAATAAAGCTAACAAAAACAGAACTCTGCAGACTTGCAGAGTGTAGACCCAAACTGTTCTGTTTCCATGCAGCTACACTTTTACAGAAGCAACCTGTTCCACGCCCCACTCCCAATCCTAATCCCAACTAGTTAGCAGTTACAAATCTAAACTATCCACAACAGTTAAGTTTCTTTTCCCCTGGCTTCTGACTGTACATAAAATGTGCACGAGTCACCAAGCTTTAATGTTGTGCTTTCCCTCTAACAGAACTTCCATCTTCTTTTTTTTTTTTTTTTTTTTTTTTTTAATTACCAAATCTGTAAATGTAAAGACCTGCTTAATAAACTGCTCTTAGGGGAATAAAAGCCACAGTAGCTACTATGTTTGCATGGCAAGGCCCCTGTAACAAACAAAAAAAACACGTTTATTTGCAAGTTGCAAACTATTCAGAGATTGCAGTCTGAATGAAAGTAAAGGAAGGGACTCTCATAGGCGGGATGAGAGTCAGGACCTGTTGAAGGACCAGGACCTGTTGCATTTGTCCTTCTCAAATTAGATCATTTAGTTGTGCAAAAGAGGCAAAAAGCTGGACATTCTGTAAAAAGCTGGAAATCACGATTCACATCACTCAAAGTGCTCCCTTATTTTATAAAAGAATGTTTAATCTTTGTTCTTGCATTTTAGTTATTTTATAGAGGTTATAAGCCATCTGTCATAGTCCATCCTTCTTCTATATGTAGCGAGCATAATGTCAGACTTTGGGACTATAGCTTCTCACTACAAGAACTGAAAAACATGAATATCTATATCTGCAGATTTGAAATTGCTAACATGACAATAACCTTAGTCCTCCCTAAAAATGGACTGTTGAAGGCTCATGCTAAAGGATTTATGATAATGTGTAAGTAATATGTGTGTGTGTCTGTATATGTAAATCAACCCCTACTCTTTTCAGTAAGTGCCATCACCAAATCAAGAAGATGGGGCCCTGATCTGATATCTCATCCAAAGGATGGCACACTTAGGAGTACAACCCCCCCCCCCCCATGTTATGCTGCACTGCAGTGTTAGTACTGGAAAATTAGTCAGACTACCTGGCATGGAAATAAAACTTGCTGTCTTCTGCAACAGAGACACATATGCTTCCTGTTGAGCTACTGAGATTGCATAGTATACTTTAAATCAAACCTGTCATCACCCTGTGTTTTATTCTGAAACCAAAAACAGAGTAGAAAAAATCCTGCAAACAGTGGATGTCTGGAGCCATTTGAGGTTTTATCTGAACAGAATATAGATTTTCAGAAATCTAAACAACTTTGTTTGCCCTTTGATGGGAAAAAGAAAGTACAATCAGTATTTAAAGAAACCATTTCCAGATGTCCGTCTCAAACAATCCATTTTTTTTTACTCTCATCATAATATAAGCCCTAAGTAAAAAGTCAACGCACACTCTACAAAAGCAGTGACTATTTCCGAGACTTTTTGGAGAGAGGTGGGCCATTAGGTCTTTCGTAAAAGCGGATGCTAGCTCCAGTGTATACACCTTTACTAAGCGCTACAAGCTAGACTCATTCTTCATAGTTTGAACAGAATTTGCAAAAATATTAATACAAGGACTTTCAGACTTTTGACCTTCTTCCACCATTTCTCCCTAAGGTGTGACAATAGTCTATGTAGTTATGGCCACTGCAACACTGATCTAATGAAGAACATAGTATATTTATGCAAGTTAAATTGCCATAACAAGAGATGTTTTAATGATCTCTGTTGAAGAATTCGCACTCTACCATCTTACCCTTTTTCTTTCTTTCTTTCTTTCTTTCTTTCTTTCTTTCTTTCCTTCCTTTTCTTCATAGGCCAGAGTGGGGTACCCTACTTTATCTTTGTCCTTCTGACATGACATGACAGTCTTTGCCCATTTTGAGTAAACTCTTATAGAACTTCAGTCTTCACCCCCTCCTTTTGGCAGTTTGAATACCATATTAAACAGTATGCCATAATTCAACCATTGTGGTGGTTCTAAGTTAATTTGTGGGCATGTACAGTACAATTTGAGAGTTTATGCTTTTGATTTTCAAGAATTTTGCCTGAACCAATGTTCATAAAGTTAGTTTGTACAATAATTTATAATTCTGTGAAGTAGAAATATTCTTGTTATTAAATAATATACTTGCGTATATGATATATTGAGTCTGCTATTATTCTTTGGGAGGAAAGTTTGGGATAAGGTAATATAAATACTTTGGATGCCATAGAAACCTAATTGCTTTGCATGTCCAGAAGAAAATGTTGGTACTATTTGAAGCACTGAGTTCATTGCAAACTTTTAATTGTAATACTGTCTTTTTGTAATGGAATAATGTTTGATATAACTGCCTTGATCCTCATTTTCCAAATTGTATACTATCTGTGCGTAAAACAAAAAATACCATGCCCAACAATGACAACATACTCCATAATCTGAAAATAAAATAAGGGTTAGCACTATGTTAACCCAAGACTTTTATTCAAACAAGTAAGTGTTTAATCCAAAACTGTTGCAGGACTTCATCAAACTTAATTGTTTTTTTTTTATAAGTGAGAATGTGAATCTAGTTGAATTTATCACATTCTGTATTTTCTCATTCAGAAACTAACACATAATGGACATATTATAAAAAAAATACTTAGACAAATTATAGTAATCCATATGTCTGATATCAAAATGAACTTAATACATAATTAAAATCATTATATCTTAAACTTTTAGATTTCATCTCTGCCTCCAAACTGACCAGTTCATTCAAACCTGGTAGGAGATAATCCCCAACAATTATTGCAGTTGCTTTTTCTTTCTTAACAGCAGTCTCAAATATCCTTTTATATTATCTAGCTCCACCTTATTTAATATCAAAAATATAAACTTTTTTTAAATTATTACATTTAATTGAATTTCTTTATAACAAGTTATGTGCGTTTACAGTAGTATTCGCATAAATGTGTTCCTTAATTTTCTGTGGCAACTTCCATGACATTTTTTCTATGTAGAATGAATTACATGATTTACAGTGTGCCACATATATAAACATATCATAAGTTTAAGTATTCCTTCACACCAAATAGCCTTCGAGAAGGGGCATCTATGTATCTATGTGTCTATCTATTTCCATTTTGTTGGCCTGGATGGTCTGAATGGGCTTTTAGCCCCTTCTCAATGGAGTCCAGGGGAGAAAAGCTCTACTCCAGAAGAAATTCCATGTAAATGTACCTTTCTTCCTATTGCTTAATGAGAATTTCTTATTTATTTTTGTTCTCCAGTAAAGTTTTAATAGTACTTCTTGTAGTCTTGAAAAACTGAGTCCCAGAAGTTTATGATGAAATAGTTGTAAATATATATTACATTTATTTATTTGTATTGCTTTAAATGAAATTTATGCCCCCCCCCCAGTTTTAAGTTATTACATGTCTTATAGGTTTTAAATCACAATGCTTAAATATAGTTTAATTATAAGCACATGGGAACAGTAGATATATATGTAAACTTAAGTTTGGAACTAAAGACATGAGAAAATAAATCAACAGAGTTCAGAATTAATGGTATGTTTGAGCCTGGGCAAAAAGTATATACCTTCTCATTGCTTAGAAATGGTCATGTATTTATAGTAATAAATTAACATAAAGAAAATAAGTATACATGTTATATATTAAATTTCTAAAATAGTCTAACTATATATTATAGAGATTAGGTGACAAGAGCACACTTAACTTGTACCAGTTTAATTTGAATTTGATTTGCATTGTAAGCAGTTTTAAATGAATAAGGGAAGGATATGGATATAAGGTCTGAACTGTTTTAAAAGTGGAGGAAAATTAAGTTTATAGAGTAAGTTAAGCAAACATTATCAAGAGCCTTGGATGCATAATTGGAAAAAGCAGATATAGAGAAGTAATGGTCTAAAATAGCAGTGTTAAAGGATTCTAGCATGAGAGGTTGGTTTGGTGTTTGTTTAATAGCCATTAAGCCTAATTGAAAGGGTGATATAAGGAACACTTCTGTTCTGTTAATTAAAATGTAAGTGGAAATTTTACATTGAATTTTATTAATATTGTGGGTCTGTAATTTTTTACATCCAAATGATGTGCATCTACTTTTCATAAAATTACAGTCTTGGCATGATTTGAATGATTACCAGAGAAGCTGTTATCTGTAATATGATTAAAGATCTGGAAAAACATTTTTGGCTAGCCCAGATAATGGCTTTAGGAAAAAATAACAAGAAAACCATCAAATCTTACTTATTTTTAATTTATTTTAACATCCCTAATTTCCGAGAGAGCAATATCAGTGCCCATTCTAATTATTTCTTTCCTGTCTATAACCTTTAAGTCCATTCTTTACAGATGCTAAGGATTTGCATTTTTTGTGACACAGGTATCATCATTGATTTAAAAAAGTATAACATTGCTGTAAAATAGCATGTATATGATGATACAGTCAGCATTAACTTTTGTCTAGTAATGACATTACTAGGTTTGTCCACTTTGCTGTCTTATCCAAGTAATCTATTGGTGTTAATGCCCATTCTGAGTAAGTCCCAATAAACTTATACTCCACTGAGGTCAGTTAAGAGTGTTTAATTCCTTCCATAATTCCATAATGGCATAATTTCTGTTTTATTTTATTTTTATTTATGTTTTTACTGGGGTATTGCACTGATTAAAACTGACCATTGGCATGCACAGCAGGGGTAAATTACTATATTGTTTCTTTTCTGACGTACCACTTACATCTTCTGTAATGTCTATTATCTGTTGTTGATAAACTTTTTATCTGATGATGTCCTTTTTATTCTTCCTCACTTATGGGTTTCGGATCCAACTTGGCTGCATACTTTAGACTTCATATCTAACTCAGGAGCTTCTCCTTCTACCTATAATGCCCCGCTCCATCCCTATTAGCTCAGATCTCGATTGCCACCATTGTGGTTAGACACAGGTTCTAGCTATCGAGCATTTGTAACAGAAAGTTTTCCTTTTTTGAAACTGCTAATTTGTATCTTTATATATATTTTTTCTCTGTACCTCCCTTTTTATTTTTCACAGGTGTTGGGATTCATTTTCTTTCTATTTTTTTCTCTGCTATGAAGTAGTAGTTTTTTTCTGTACCATTGTTGGTAGTCTCTTTATCCCTTTATCAAGGTAATTTCTGTAGCTGCCTTTGGTGGTAAGACCATTGCCTTTCCTTTCCTTTTTTACATATAAAAAAAAGTTGTATATTGTTTTTTCTGCTAATATTTTGCCTTCTGCAGTTCAAGGCCATGTCTGAAAAACCTATGGGTTTTAAAAAATGCACTTCCTTTAGACATAAGATCCCAACTCTGATGTGCACAGGGAGTGTGTTTATTGAATTGGACCCGACCATTTGAATACAGCCTGTTCACTGTGCTCTACTTTTAACCCCAGGACTTTGGCTGACAGACATAAAAAGTTGATCTTGAAAGGTTTACTACCTGCTACTACTATGTCTGGTACTCGAACCCTGTCAAAGTCTAGTAAATCTATTTCTTCAGATCATAAGAAAAGGTCTCCTCCAAAGTCCCCAAGGTCTTCCTCGGAGCCTGTGGAGAAAATCTGTAAGATCATGGATCTGACATTTTCAGATCCAATACCTCTCAGCTGATCCTCGGATCTGAAACCATGTTTATTTTCAAAGTTTTCGGCTCCATTAATCATCTTTCTCACCAGAGACTTTTACTCTGGATCCGAAGTCCCATACATCACATAGGAGCCATCCACTCGATGTTGTGCTCAAGCCTGTTTCACCATCTTAGCCTGAACAATTGTTTGAGACTCTGAAGAAACATTTCAGGCCCCCTTCCACAGGGTCGTCTAGGTCCTCAAGAAGTTTGTAAGTCCATTTTATCTCCTTCTCTGATCCAACCTGTAATTTCAGGACCCCAGGACCTCACATCCCTGAGGGGTTCCATGTTGGATCCAAGGAACGTTCCCTCTTTCACTCTGACTATGTCCGTGACTGGTTCTGCTCTGATACTCTTGGAACAAAATGGGTCTCAGAGCCGAAATGCTGGTGTTGGATCTGAGGGACTGGGATTAGCTCCAGTTTTATTGAATCAATCTCTCCCCATCAGATCTTCAGCCCTGCACAGTTCAGAACTGATTCTCTCTTTGAGGCTCGGATCCTGGGGTTCTTTTGATCTGCCTTACCTGGAAGTTCAGCTCTGAGGGAGTGGGTCAGAGCTTCTCCCGGTCCTTCGGCCTTTGAGGTGGTTGACAGGACTTTCTCTCTTCAGAGAGAACCGTCTTCTTACATGTCAGATCCTACCTTTTTACTCTCATTGGTTATGAGCTCTGAGTCAGACCTATTCCACAGGGACAGCCAGTTCCATTGAGTCTCCAACCAGTTCCTGTAGAAGACCTCCCCACTGTCTTCCAGAAACTCTCCAGAACATCCCATGGAAGAGGTTCCTCAGAAGAGAACATTTAAGATGAGACATATAGACACCCCCCAGTAGAGTCTGTCACTGAATACACCAATTTTGATATAGGAGAAGGGTCCTCCAGATCACCACTGGATGACATCTCCTTCGATGGTATTCTAGAAATTATAAAGCAGAAGGGTGTTTGGCCTTCCAACCCCTTTCTTTCAGACTCTGTGTTTTTGGAGGCTTTTGGTTCTAGCCTGTCTACGTCCTGGGTAACCCCTACCAGCTGATGAACTTATCGATCTCATTTCCAGCAAGGCATGGAAGGAGCCGGATACTTTCAAGCCCATTCCCAATCATCATCATCATCATCATGCCCTTTTTCCCATTTACATGGGGTCGGGGTATCGTATTAACTGTCGCCAACTCTCTCGATTCAGTGCCACTCTCCTGCCTTCTTCAACACTCATGCCTGACTGTCGCAGATCTTCTTTCACACAATCCATCCACATCTTTTCTGGACGCCCTCGCTTCCTCTTACCTTCTTCCTGTCTGTCCCAAATCTCCCTCACCAGATTGTCTTCTGCTTTTCTACACATGTGCCCATGCCATCGTAATCTGTTTTCTTTGATCTTTTCTGCAATTGGAGCTACTCTGGCTTCTGCTCTTATGTCCTCATTTCTTCGCCTGTCCTGCAGTGTGCATCCTACCACCTTTCTCAGGCACTTCATTTCCATCACCTCTAACTTCTTCAACTGTTCTGCCTTTACTGCCCAGGTTTCTGTACCATACAGTAGTACTGGTCGCACCACTGTCTTGTACACCTTACTTTTCAGCTTCTTTGGCATTCTTCTGTCATATACTACACCTGATACTCTATGCCAGTTGGCTGCAGCCCCTCTGATTCTAGCTTTGACCTCTTCATTCAGACTACTCTTCTCCTCAACCACCCCTCCCAGATACTTGAAGCTGATTACCTGTTCCACTATTTTCCCATCTATCTCTATTCTCAGCTTCTTCTGATTTCCCCAATCTGCTGCCATTACCACTGTCTTATCTGTGCTTAGTTTCATCCCATGTGCCTTCAGATTTGCATTCCATTCTTCTATCCTTTGCTGAAGTTCTAGATCAGAGTCTGCCTGTACTGCCACATCGTCTGCATACAGCAGCTTTGTTGCTCTGACCCCTCCAACCTGTTTGCTGATGTAGTCCATTACCAGTATGAACAGCAGTGGGCTCAGAGCTGAACCCTGGTGTACACCCACTCCCACTGGGAACCCCTCAGTGAGGCCAAACACTGTTCGTACTTGAGTCACTGGGTCCTTGTACATAGCCTGTACTAATTCTACCAATGTTTCTGGGACTTCAAACCACCGCAGTACTGCCCAGATCAGCTTTCTTGGGACCTTGTCATATGCTTTCTCCAAGTCTAGGAAAGCCCAGTTTGACTGTCTCCTCTTCTCTAGTTTCTTCTCAAGTTTCTGTCTCAATGCAAACATCGGGTCAGTTGTGCTGCATCCTGATCTGAATCCGAACTGTTCATCTCCCATCTTACATTCTACTATTCTGCGTATCCGTTTATCAATCACCCTCTCCAGAACTTTCATGCAATGTGGTAGGAGTTTGATGCCTCTGTACTGTCCACAGTTGTGGATGTCCCCTTTGTTCTTGTACACTGGCACGAGTATGCTTATTCTCCAGTCATCTAGAATATGCCTTTCTCTCCACACTGCAATTAGTACCCTCAGGAGCCATTTCTCCCCTAGCTCACCCAGCATCTTTATCATATCTGCTGTGACCTCATCTGAGCCTGCTGCTTTCCCTGACTTCATTTTCCTTAGTGCTGCTCTTACTTCTTCTAAGCTGGGCTCCTCTTCTACTCTCATTGTAGGCTGTTTCTGGGGCAGTACCGCTTCTGTGGGGTTTTCTTCATTCAGAAGCTGCTGGAAATACACCTTCCATCTGCCTTTGATGTCTTGTGGGCTGGTAGGCAGGTTGTTGCTGGAATCCCTTATGAAGGGTGTCTGACTATCATCTTTATCTTTCTGTCTTTGCCTTGCAACCTGGTATAGTTTCTTTGTGCCCCTTACTGAGTCACTTTCCAGAAGACCATTCCCAAGTGCCTTGACAAATTTTTGGCACCACCCACAGACCCCACTGGAGCAAAGGAATCCTGGTTGATGCTATGATGGTGGCAGCAGCCACCAAGAAAGAGTTAGAGCAAAGCTTTTCTGTTCATCCACCTAACAGGGAGTTCAGAGCGATGGACAGGTTTGGAAAGCCTCAGCTACATTTGCTTTGAGGTCGCTTAATTATCTGGCACATTTTACTATGCTTCAGAGAGATTTGACAAAACAACTTTCAAATACTTTCTCAGAGTGCCTGTCTGCTAAGGATTTCAAAAGGACTTCCTCTCCACTGGCACTCTTTTATCTATTTCAAACACTTCGATAAGGTTGATCTCTCAGACAGATAAAAGCAACTCATGAGCAGATGGTTCAGGCATTGCCATAAGGAGGCACGCCTAGATGCAGCTTTGCTACAGTGTGGAAACCTTTAAGATGTTGTTTGTTAATGCCCTATTTGATGGTACTTCCTTGTTTGGACCATCAGGGAAAGATACTCTTACCCTCATCGAACAAGAAGGGATGACTCTGTCTGCCATGGGAATCAAGTTTTCAGTGCCTTAGTGGACCTTCTCTACGAACCAGAGAGTTGGTAAGAAAATATGGTTCTGTAAGTCTCAGGGACCTTTCCAGGATTCACGTGGGGAAAATTCCTCCATATGCAGAGGGGGAAATTTTAATGGTAAATGTCTCCCTAGAGGCAGAAGGGGCCCCCAGAACCGGGGCTTTAGAGATTCTTTTCCAGACAGGCCCTATCAGTGCTCCTGAAGTGCTGCCCAACTCTGCAACTCTTGAGGCAGTCTGGGGTTGGGTCTCTTTGCACTTAGATGCCTTGACATACATTACAAGAGATCAATGGGTGCTAAGAATAATATCCAGAGGTTATTACATACCATTTTCACTTCTTGCTCATTGTCAAAGGAGGAAACTTCCTGACATTCCACCCAGTCAGAGGAAGGCTGCGACTCAAGAAATAGAAAAGCTGCTAAAAAAGAGCTATCCAGAGGGTCCCTCTTGACCAGATAGGATTCAGAACTTATTCACACTTCTTTTTAGTGTCAAAGAAAACAGGGGACTTCAGACCCATTTTAGAGCTAAGCAAACGTAACCTGTTTGTGAAGAAAGTGAAATTCCGAGTGGGCACTATTCGGTCCATCCTGCCCTTTCTGCACAGGGATGATTGGGTGTGCTCTATAGATCTTCAGGACATGTAGTATCATATCAAAATAGGCAGACAATGCAGAGGACATCTCCACTTTCAGCTGGGAGACAGTCATTGCTTGTTCAGAGCTCTGCCCTTTGGACTCACCACAGCCTCCATATCAAATGTATGACAGTAGTCACAGCTCACTTGAGGCTGAAAGGATTGCAGGTGTTTTCGTATCAACACAACTGTGTTCTAACTGCCCCATCCAAGCAACAACTCCTACATGCCAGGGACTATTTGCTTCAGCTTTGTGACACCTTGGGCATCACAATAAATCTTGCCATATCAAAGCATGCACCAGTTCAGAGCCTGGTGTTCATCGGGGTAGTTTTGAATACATCAACACATGTAGCTTCTTTGCCTTTCCACCACTTACTTGTGTCACAAACCAGGTTCAGGCTATCCTTGCACATTCCTCTCCTCCAGCAAGGTTACTGCTACAAGCACTTGGGTTGACATCAGCTGCCATTGTACTACTTCCTCTTGCATGCTTCTTTATGCGGGTTCTTCAATCGACTCTGGCTGTGCAATGGTCCATTCTATATCAACCCTATCTTTTCAAGTAAAATTCACCGTGATTTGCAAATGACACATTCATGGGTGGATACAGTTAGAAGATCTCTTTTAGGCAGACCCTTTGTTTTATCGATCCAGTAGCCATAGTGACCATGGACCCTTCTCAACTGGGGTGGGGGAAGTGGCATTTCTTGGGAAGAACTGTCCAAGGCATGTGGTCCCCACAAGAGACTAAGTTACATATCAATTTCCTGGAAATGAACGCAGTCCTTTTAGCGTTTCATGGATTTCAGTATACTCTACCATTGGCGCCTATTTCAATTCAGACCAACAACATGTTTGTAGTCTGATGCATCAACAAGCAAGGTGGAACCAGATCTTACTCCCTTTGCAGAGAGGTCATGAGGGTTTGGGAATGGGTGATCTCATCAGACCACTTTCCTGTTGTAACACACAACCTGGGGAACACCAGTATGCTTGCAGACAAATTAATTAGATCAGTTCTGATGTCTCATGAGTGGTTTCTCAATCAGTCAGTAGCAGATATGATCTTCAGGCATTGGGGGTGACCTTGCTGTGACCTATTTGCCATTCCCCTTAACATCAAGTGCAGCAAGTACTTTGCTCTGATCCCCCTTCAGGGGGAGTCACCGAGAGATGCTGTTCTTCACTCTTGGCCCTCGGGTCTCCTTTATGCTTATCCTCCTCTCCCTCTGATTCCAATATTTTTGCAGAAAGCAAGCAGGCTGAAGAGCTCAGTAATCCTCATTCCCCTCTTCTGGCCTCAGCAAGTATGGTTCTCCTTTTTACAGTAAATGAAAAAAATTGCCCAAACACCACAATGGAAGCCGGCAACACTGCTGGAAACTCAGGATATTTTATTGTAGAACAAAAGAATGAAATAACGCTGTTATCCAAATACGTTTTCGATCACAGTCTTCGTCAGAATCAATACAAACAGTTGAATGTAATTCTGAATATATACCCTATCTGATTGGCAAATTAATTGTCAATCAGTTAAATCAATTTAAAACCAACAAGCATTTCTTACAATAAAACATGCAGGGAAACACTCGTTTCTAAACCCATTGCTAAAAAGATAATAAAAAATAATAATAAATGTTAAGTTGTCAATCTCGCCTTCATTCTTGCTTGATGGGTTCGGAGCCGATCCTCGGCTCCGACTCGGCACTTGCTAAGCTCGAGAGTCACTTTTACCAGCTCGAGGCAGCCCCATATCCCATGATGCAAGGCGGTAAGTACCCAGATCTCGTTTGCCGCTTCGCTGATGAGGTCCTCCTTTTACCAGCTCCTGGTAAGTGAATTGTTACTTTACTATTTTAGCCCCTTTCTACAAAAAAACCTTAAAATTATTAGTTTTAACTTAATTTTAGTCCCTTTCTGACAGAAATTTTCCCTGTCTCCTCATAACTTTCAGTCAGACTTTCACCCATCCCATCCCCCCCCTGTTAGGGTGTGTGTGTGTGTCTGTTGTTGATACCTTTTGATATATTTAATTTAATTTCTTGGACTGGTGTTGTGTGTGTGTTTATTCACCATGTCTAAAGGAAGGGTCTCAGGCTTTAAGAAGTGTGACTCGTGCTGTCAGAAGATGTCTCTGACAGACGGTCACATTTCTTGCCTTTACTGCCTGGGGCCTCTTCACCTGCAGGACTCCTGTGCTATATGTCATTCTTTTAGCCAGAGAGTCCTGCAGGAAAGAAGAAATAAATTGATTTTGAGGGGCCTTCTTAAGCCGGAGGGCTCTCCGGCTAAGTCGGCCCCATCTAAGACTTCTAAGTCTTCCAAGGCCCAGGCTTCTGTGTCCAAGCCTGTGGCCTCGGCTCCGACTCATTCAGAGTCGAGATCGGCTCCAGCTGGAGCCGATTCTGGGTTACCTAAACCTTCGGTTCGACCACTTTGGTGTCGGCTCCGATCGGTTCCGACCACCATGTGGCCCAGGCATCGGTGTCGGCTCCGATCGGCTCCTACACCCTTACTTTTATGGCCATATCGGCTCCGGCTGGAGCCGATGCATCGAAGCTACCTGTCGGTGCCGATAAGTTGTCGGCTCCGACAGTTTCTGTGGTTTCATCGGCTCAGATGGTTCCTTCGAGGAAGAGGTCTAGGTCCCCTTCCTTGGAGCCGATACTTCGGCTCGCCGCCTCTCCTCTCGGAGCGGAGCCATCGGAGCCGATCTTCAAGGTCATCCAGGCTTTCTGACCATGATTTGGAGAGATTGGTCAGTAGATTACTAAAGTCACAGGCACTGGCCCAAATGCTACATAGTCCGTCTCAGCAGATGACTATTAGTCCACACCCCATTGCAGTTCCTCCTTCGACTCTACCCCAGAGTTTGGAGTTCGAGTCTTCGGGAATGGTTTCTGCTATGGCTGAGGGACAGATACCCCCTTCTGCTCCTTCAGCCTCTACTCTTATCTCCTCTTCGAGACCTTCCTTAGAGGGATTCGGTGGTCGGGCTTCCCTGGTCTCCTCCGAGGGGGTGAGTGGCATCGGACCCTTGTCCGAACCCGCTCTTCCCCTTGGAGCCTCGGCCTTGGTGAGCTCGGCTCCGACATCTGCCTTGGAGCCTTCCTTTTCGGTGGGTCCTGGAGTTCATAGTTCTTCGAAGCGGGTTCTCTCAGACCTTCCTGGGAGGGGAGCCTACGAGGTGATGAAGAGTGTGCTGGCCACTGGTCTCAGCCAGCAGTCTGTTCCCTTAGCTCCTCCCTCTATGGTGCCTGTTGACATCTCTGCCACTTCTCTTGCTCCAGGACCCAGAGATCCTCCGCCTCAGGTTTCCCCACTGGGAATATCCCCCTCTTCCGAGGATTCTCCTGATTTGTCGGGAGATCCTCCGCGGAAGAGGACATGTAAGAGGAAACACGTAAACTCCCCCGAGTCTATCACTTCAGATACTGACTTAGATGAGTCAGAGGGATCCCCAAGATCCCCCTCTGAGGATGTCTCCTTCTCAGACATCCTAGAACTCCTTAGACAGAGGGGAAACTGGCCCACCAATAATCCCTCTGAGGATGAGTCAGTATACCTCGAGGCATTTGGATCTTGGCCCTCCACCTCCTGGGTGTCTCCGCCTTTCGACCCCCTTATGCAGGTTATAGCTCGAAAGGCGTGGACTGCTCCTGACTCTGTAGAGCCAGTCCCTAGGAGGCCTTCTAAATTTATTACTGCCCCGTCGGACAAGCAATTCCTTACAAAAGGTGTCCCCGCTGATGCCATGGTGGTGGCGGCTGCCACCAAGAAGGAACTTGCAGATCCTTCCGTACCTGTCCATCCTCCTAATAAGGACTCTAGGACCATGGATAGATATGGTAAGCGGATGTTTTCTTCAGCGACCTTTGCTATGCGTTCACTGAACTACCTATGTCACTTCACCAGACTCCAAAGGGATATCCTTAAGGAGCTAGGTGAAGTTGTGCAGGATCCTACAGCTGCAGGGGCTCAGGAAAAAATTGCTTCGCAGCTAGGAACCCTTAACTCCATTGCAAACTCCTCCATGCGGCTGATATCATATGCTGCTGATGGAGCAGTAGGGCCGCAGGTACAGGTGTGGCTCTTGGGCGCCAAGCCTGGATGCGGCCATGTAATTTTGCAGATCCCTGTAAGGCATCCTTCACAAACTCTCCCTTTGATGGGTCAGCTTTGTTTGGCCGGCAAGTGAAGGAAAGCGTTGACCAGGTGTGAGCAGGACGGCAAAACTCTTTCTGCCGTAGGAGTCCGTTTTCCACCCCTTCTAGACCTTATCCCAAAGGACAGAAGGGTGGCAAAATGTGGTTCCATAAATCCCAAGGAGTCACGCTGGATTCACGTGGTCAGTTTACCCCTAGAGGCAGAGGGGGTAACAACAACAGACGCCGCTCTAGAGGCAGAGGGGGTCCACAAAACCAGGGAAATAGAGAGTCTCTCTCTGACAAGCCCTTTCAGCATCCATGAGATGTTGCCCGGCTGTCCCTCCTTGGAGGCAGTCGGGGGAAGACTATCGCTGTACCCAGAAGCCTGGCGTTCTCTCACTCAAGACAGATGGGTACAGTCGATCATATCCGAGGGTTACAAAATTCCTTTCGAGGAAAGTCCTTTCTATCCCTCAAATTCCCTTCCAGATGTACCACCCGGTCTAAGGGAAATTGCAGAGTTAGAAGTCTCAAAACTACTGCAAAAAAGAGCCATTCAGCCAGTTACAACAGACCATTCAGAGCCCGGAATCTACTCAAGGTTCTTTTTGGTCCCCAAAAGACGGGAGACTGGAGACCAATATTGGATCTCAGCAGACTCAACAAGTCTGTGAGGAAGACAAGATTCCGAATGGTCACTCTTCAGTCGATTCTGCCATTCTTGCAGAAGGACAACTGGATGTGCTCAATAGATCTTCAGGATGCGTACTATCACATAAAAATTCACAGACGCTCCAGGAGATTTCTCCGCTTTCGGCTGGGGTCCAGTCATTTCCAGTTCAGAGCCCTGCCCTTTGGTCTCACCACAGCCCCCAGAGTGTTCACCAAATGCATGGCAGTGGTCACGGCTCACCTGAGACGTCAGGGATTCCAGGTGTTTCCGTATCTCGACGACTGGCTCCTCTCAGCCACCACCAGGCATCAGCTTGTTCAAGCCAGGGATTACACAATAAATCTTTGTTCTCATTTGGGCATCTCGATCAACTTTGAAAAGTCATCCTTATTGCCCTGCCAGTCTATTACTTTCATAGGCGCAAACTTAAACACTGTTCGGATGTCAGCTACCCTTACAGACCAAAGAGTTTCAGACATTCAAAGTCATGTCAGGATCATTCTAGCCAACAAGAAAGTAAAGGCCAGAATGGTTCTAAAGGTATTAGGCCTCATGGCTGCGGCCATTACTCTTCTTCCCCTGGCTCGCTTCTACATGCGCCTTCTTCAGTGGATGTTGTTCACTCAGTGGTCTTACCAACAACTTCCAATGCGTCACCAGATTCTGGTGATACAGATTTGCAAAAATCATCTTGCTTGGTGGATCACTTCTCCCCAGATTCACCAAGGCAGACTTTTGTACCCCATCCCGGTAGCCACTGTCACCACGGACGCCTCCCTGATCGGGTGGGGGGGTCATTATCAGGGCAGGATGGTTCATGGGACTTGACAACCGTTCGAGTACCACCTGCACATAAATGTCCTAGAGATGAGAGCAGTGCTTTTAACGTTGCAAGCCCTCAACGACTTTCTTCCTGTAGGGACAATTGCAGTCCACACAGACAACATGTCTGTAGTTTGGTATATCAACAAACAGGGCGGAACCAAGTCCTACCCCTTGTGTCGAGAAGCGCTCAGACTTTGGCAATGGGCGATCTCCTCTCATCGGTTTCTGGTAGCAATGCACATCCCTGGGAAAACCAACATTTTAGCGGACAGATTGAGCAGAGCTATTCTCATGCCTCACGAGTGGTCTCTCAAGCAATCTATAATGGAAGAGATTTTTCTGGAATGGGGTCGCCCATGTTGCGATCTTTTTGCTACTCCTCAAAACAGCAAATGCCCAGACTTCTTCTCTCTCTTCCCTCTGTCAGGCCATCCCCCCAGAGACGCTCTGACCCAGGATTGGCCCCAGGGACTTCTTTATGCCTTTCCTCCTTTTCCCCTGATCCCTCAAGTTATCCAGAAAGCAAGCGCTTTGAGAGCCAAAATGATTCTCATTGCTCCTTATTGGCCTCGACAAATTTGGTTTCCGTTCCTCCATCGTCACCTTTTGGTGCAGCCGTGGCATCTGGACCCAGTGCCAGATCTTCTGATTCACCAATCCGGTCAGCTGCACCGGTCTATCCCTTCTCTCAACCTCACAGCATGGTTGCTCCACTTCCTTCCTTAGCCAGGCTTCCTTTGATCTCTAACCCTGTTAGAGACATCATAGTAGCTTCTTTAAAATCCTCTACCAGGAGGATTTATACAAGCAAATGGAAACGTTTCTCTTATTGGGCTAAAGCCAAGAATATTGATCCCTTCACTGCCCCAGTTCAGGCAGTTTTAGACTTCTTAGCAGAGATTTTTCATGCAGGCTCCTCTTCTTCCACAGTTAGAGTTCAATTGGCTGCTATCTCGAATTTTCATGTTGGGATCGCAGATCACAATATTATGTCCCATAGGCTTTGTAGAGCCTTCTTGAAAGGAATTTTCCTCCTGAAGCCTCCAATCAGGAATCCTCCTCCTCAATGGGATCTAAATTTAGTGCTGACATCCTTGATTATTCCCCCTTTCGAGCCAGCTGTTTCTTGCTCCCTAAAATTTCTTTCTTGGAAAACCTTATTCCTAGTAGCTATTACATCGGCCAGGAGGGTGTCTGAACTTCATGCTCTATTGGTTCGACCCCCCTATTTGGTCTTTCACAAAGACAGAGTTTCATTGAGAACTAATCCGACCTTTTTACCTAAGGTCGCCTCCAAGACTAATTTGAATCAATCCATTGATCTCCCTGTATTTTTTCCAAACTATTCAAACAGATCGGAACAAAAACTACACTATCTTGATGTCCATCGCCAACTCAGATATTATTTGGACAGAACTAAACAATTTAGGAAATCCGATCAACTCTTTGTTTCCTATGCTGATGACAAGAAAGGCCTTCCTGTCTCTAAAGTGACCTTATCTAGATGGCTTTCTTCTGTCATCTCTGAAATTTATCGGCTCAGGGGAAAACAGCTGTGCTCAAAACCTAAAGCACATTCAACTAGAAGCTTAGCTACTTCTACAGCCTTTCAAGCTAGACTTCCTTTAGACACTATTTTTGCAGCGGCCACTTGGGCCACTCCTCATACTTTTGTTTCCCATTACAAATTGGACTTGGCCTCCAGGGACAGAGCCAGTTTTGGCTCTACAGTCCTCAAGAGTCTGTTCCATTGAGCCACCCAGGATAGAGGTGCTAGGACGGTCCCATCAAGCAAGAATGAAGGCGAGATTGACAACTTAACATTGAGAAGTTATGTACCTACCATAACGTTCCATGTTAGTTGTCTTCTCTCACCTTCTTTCTTGCGACCCTCCCTCCTTCCCCCAGGCCTGGACAGACCTTTTTCTACAAGGAATTTTTATGCTGAAGACCATTCAGAGCTGGTCCTTCTTCCATCCTGTAGGCTTTCTTTCTTCCTTTGGGAAGTGTTTATGCTTGGTGCTATTGCCCTTTGTCATCAAACGAGATCTGGGTACTTACCGCCTTGCATCATGGGATATGGGGCTGCCTCGAGCTGGTAAAAGTGACTCTCAAGCTTAGCAAGTGCCAAGTCGGAGCCAAGGATCGGCTCCGAACCCATCAAGCAAGAAAGAAGGTGAGAAAAGACAACTAACATGGAACGTTATGGTAGGTACATAACTTCTCATTATCCAAATTTAGTATTAAAAATATATGAAGCACCAGTAAATGCATGTTGTTTCAATTGTAAAATTAATCAAGCACTTGTACTTCTTTGTACTATAAACAAAATTAAAAACACAATAGTTGGTTTTACAAGCCTCCAAAACAATAAAAATGTATGTAAATAAATATGTGGGATAGTGTTGCCACCTAGTGACTTTTAGTGGTAAGTGCAATGGATGTCTCAAAGTTTGGCTGATCTCAATTTTAGTACTGGCTTGATAGATAGAAAATCATTCAAACCAGGCGGTTTGTTGCATTCCAAAACTATCTGCCAGTATGACTCTTTATATTCCAGTTTGTCCTCCCACATACCTCCCCTTACATCCTTGGGCACAGAATCCAGTACAAAAAAGGAAAAAACTGCTTTAGGACAAGTTGTCTGATGTCTAAACAATGCATTTTTCATATTCTGTTTTTTAATTTCATACAGATGTTCGTAAATGCGACACTTAAATTTTCTTTCTGTTTTCCCCACGTAAAAGGAGGTGCAAAGGTCACATGTAGCCAAGTACACTATTCCACAACTGTTACAATTGAAAGTACCCCTACTGGTAAGTGATTTATTCCTAGCTTCTAAAAAAATCTGATTTCTATTAACTACCCTAGGACATTGGGAACAAAACCCACATTTGTATGTTCCCAACCCACGGGGACCTATATTTTTAACCTTGGGACCACCAAATTCAAAAATTTGCTTAATATTCATGTCCCTCCGGTAAATAAATTTCAGGGGGGTTTTGTTATTCAGTGGTAAATCCATAATTTGGACAAACCTACCCCATTCTCTAGAGATCAACTCCTTAATAGGTCCTGAATCACCTGAATAATCAAGTATGTATGCCCTATCTTGAAAGGTGGGATTTTTGTTCCCTGAATCATCAGTTGGGGTAGGTGTGTTTTGTCCCAAAATGGGGGCAAATCTCTTTTGCCTCGCTTGAACCACCTCTTTTAAAACACCCTCCAGTAAAGACCTTGGGTAACCTCTATCAACCAACATATTGCACACATTGTTGCATTCCTTTAAAAATTCATGGTCATCTGAGGTCATTCTACTAACCCTTACAAGTTGACCCTTCACTAAATTTTTCTTCTGAAAATAAGGATGGGCACTCTTATAGTGAAGGTAAGAGTTAGAAAAAGTTTTCTTACGATGTATACTGGAAGAAAACCCTTGTTCAACCTTTTTAAGTGTAATGTCCAGAAAAACCAGTTGTTCTGCATTAACCTCAAAGGTAAAATCCAAGAAGTTGGTCATGCCCTTCACGTAATCCAAGAATTCAAAGAATCTTTCTTCGGTGTCTATCCAAAAAATACATATATCGTCTAAAAACCTCTTATACAGAGACCAGCATTTGGTAAATGGACAGTCCAAAATAAATAACTTCTCCCACCAATTCAAAATTATATTGGCATAAGTTGGTGCACATTTGGCACCCATGGCAACACCCTTGTTTTGTCTAAAGAATTCCCCCTGGAAAAACATAAAATTATTTTTCAAAATAATCTCCATAAATAAAAGGCAATTGGTAAAATCACCATGGGAAAATGTACCATTATCAATCATGGCCTGTTCCAATCATAGAAGTTCGGTCTCATGTGGAATAGAACCAAATAAGTCCACTATATCCAAGGTAACAAAAATGAGATCGGAAGTATAAAGGTGTGTTTTGACACATCTCAAAAAATCCCATGAGTCCTTGAGGACTATGTCCCCAGAATATGATAGAGTCTTGAGTTAGTCATCCACAAATTTGGCCAGAGGGGTAGTAATAGACCCTTCTGCTGAGACAATCAACCTTAAAGGTGGATCCATGGGATTCTTGTGAACCTTAGGTATGCCAAAAATGGTCGGAACACGGGGTTGTTGGTTGAACAAAAAGTTAAATTGTTCTTGACTAATAGAGCCGTCCAACAATAATTCTTGAAGCATTAAATGTATTTTGCTTTTAGCGATATTTACCTCGTTAATTGAGGCCTTAGAATATTTACTGGTATCGTGAAGAGAATCTTTCATCTTGGATTCATAAACAATGTTGTCCATAAGGACTGTCCCCCCACCCTTTTCCGGGTGCATCACTCTCAAATTCCCATCTTGTTTTAAGTCATTTAATAATTTTTTCTCCACCTGAGATAAATTAGGGTTAACATAATGTTTTGAAATGATGTTCCTAATCTCCCTCTCCATCAAATTACCAAAATTCCTCAATTGGGGATGTAGGGGGGGGGGGGTTGAAGGTACTCTTCCTTTTGAGAACAGGAGTTGAGGGTGTACCAAATTCTTGCCCATTAAATAATAAGGATAAGTTTTGTTTTCTCAAAAATAATTTTAGATCTATGATGGATCTGGGAATGCTGGCCTTCCTGTTGGGAACAAATTTGAATCCTTTTGAAAAAATCTGAAAGTGTTCGGGATGTACATCAATATTACTATAGTTAAAAATCTTATAATTGTGAAGTTCTAAGATGTTACCCTCATGGGTAATTGTAGAAATAACATCTATCTCCTGTTGTAACCCCTCTGATTGTAATAAATTTGATTCTGGTTGCGTATCCGGTTGGACAGACGAAGCGGGGGTCCCTGACCTAAAGGGCATTCTTCGTCCTGAAAGGGAATATCACCATAGTCTCCCCTTTTTTCTTCATCAGGGGTTTATGGCTGGTAACCAACTTGGTCCTTGGTGGTCCTTTGTTCACGAAGCCTAGAAAAAAACCTAGGTTTGGGGTATGCTAAATTGTCCCTGTATTCTTTAAGGTCCCTTGCTAACTTACCCCGTTTCCTGTTCATATTTGAAGTGCAATCTGAGTCAATTTGAGAAAAAATATTGAAATACTGCTTCTTCTCTTTTTCAACCTGGAATAAAAGGTCATTAACTATTCGGTTGTTAATGGTCTCCATTTCTTTTAAAATGCATGCCATAACTCTCCCATTTCCATTTATTATTGCTCTGATAACCTCAAAGCCACACTGGTCAAATATCTTTATTAAATCTAAATGGAACTCTGACCCCTCTTCAACCCTATTGGGAAACTTGGAAAGCCTTAAGCCCTTGGGCACCACCTGCTTGCTAAGGCATTCCTTAAGATAGGTACAATCGTATTCTAGTCTTTTGTATTTATCTAAATAAAAATACAAGTTATCAAGGCTTTGCCTATAAGTTTTAACCCACTTAGGATCTCCTCTCTCACCCATTGGGGATTCAACTCCCCAACATTCAGGCACTCAAGCTGACCACAAGGTCTCTCCATTTCCAATGATAGACAGTTCAGTCTTTCTTCCCCAGTTCATGACATTATTTTTGCTTCTCAAAAGGATTCTACCAAAAAGGTTTATAGGAGCAAGTGGAAAATATTCTCTATTTAGGCATCAGATAAGAACAGTGTTCATTTTTTTCTGCTCCAGTTTTGACTATTCTTCATTTTTTGTCAACTATTTTCAAAGAGGGTGCTAGTTTCCCTACAGTTAAACTTCAGTTGGCAGCAATTTCTAATTTCCACATATGGAATAAATCCTTTTCATTAGCTTCCTCTAGATTGTGCAAATCCTGTATGAAAAGGCATATTTCTGCTAAGGCCTTCAGTAAAAGATCCCATGCTGCCTTGGGCTCTTACTGCTGTACTCAAAAGGTTTGACATAAAAACCCTTCAAACCTTCAGACAAATCTGACCTAAAATTTCTGTCATGGAAGATGGCCTTCTTGGTAGCTATAACACTGGCAAAAAGAATTTCAGAATT